>NC_135717.1:72349038-72602664 GCF_964656455.1 Halichoerus grypus | reverse complement strand
TAAGGGGAATGTTGGATGTGGGTTTTATCAGGAAGTATATTTCCTTCTTTTCCCCATCCTTCTAAATTTAATCTCTCCCTGGGGATGGATCACAGATGGGTCCACACAGCCAGGAGCAAAGCACAATGATCTACTTGGTCTGCTGTCAGATTACTTTCAGGTTCCTGTAGAAGATTGTTCATTGTATAATGAAGTTAATTTGTTGGGTGTAACTTTCTTAGTGTATTTTTAATTAAGTGGGAATTATTTTGTGCATGCACTTGTTGGCTTTTTGTAGCAGACCCTTCTATGTTAAATCAAGTTATACTATATGAAGATGTTCACTTCCATTTTACATGTGAAATACTTCAAGTTCTCACAAGAGTTTTTTATTCATAGCATTATATCTTTAAAAAAGGTGGCTACTTTAACCTTTTAAGGATTTACATATGAGGATAATTTGATGATTTTGCCTAATGTGAAAACCCAGAATATTACACTAAATATGACAGACTATTTTAAACGTTAATGTACTGTCTAAAAACTTGGAGTCTTTGCAATTTCTAGGTAATGAGAAAGAAAAGGCAAGTATGCAAGTGGTTGTATTCTGCTGGGCAATAAAAATACATTACTGGAGACTACAGTGACATTATCTGAATTCGGAGAACTTAAAAAATAGGCAACAGTGTGACATATGTACTATAAACTGCTTAGCTAAGCATTAGCACAAATGAAAGCAAATCATTTTAAGGTGGAGAGGCACTGGTTCTCAGTGGGAAGATGGTGGTGGAGTAGGAGGACCTTAGAGTTGCCTTGTCCCATGAATACAACTAGATAACTATATCACGTCATCCTAAATACCCCAGAAATTGGCCTGAAGGCTGGCAGAACAAACTCCATAACTAAAGGTAGAGACGAGGCTATATCGAAGAAGGTAAGGAAGTATAGAGACATGATTTGAGAGCAACAGATTTGAGAAAAACTGATCGTGGATGCTACTGTGGTGAGGGAGCTGTGGTTGTGGAAAAGGGTGAGAGACAGATCAGCACACAGGGAATTACATAGAGAAAATGAATCCCCATACCAGTTGGCTTGGAAAGTGAGATGGGCCGAATTTTGTGACTTCTGGCAACCAGTGGGGCTTAAAGCCTGGAGTGGGCTAGGCTGGAATAGAGGGCATTGCACTGCTCTTGGAGAGAAGCAGGCAAACAGCCTGTGGATATACAATATGAAAACCGTGATCTGAAAAGTCTCTGGGGCACACAGTGGGGAGGTTATTTGCTCATTTTGGAACATGTTCCAGAGAGGCAGCATTCATGGAGAGACCCTTCTGGGAACAAAGGAACTGGCTGGTGCCCTTTCCCCTGTCCCTCAGCATGAGTGCAGGGCTACCTGCAGGGACCAGGGCAGTGCCAATACTCACTACCTAACTTGGCTTACACCAAACCCCGTCTCTCCCGCTTCCCATGCTCTGGCGGAATGGCCCTTCCCAATGTCACTTGCCTCTGTCCCAGTGCAGTGGTACCCCCTCCCCCAAAAGACTGGCCCAAACCCCAGCTCACATTGCATCTTCCCACTCAGCAGTTTTACAGAGCCTCAGTTTGGCAGCAATGGCAACAGGTCTCATTTCACAAGCAGACCAGAGCACACCTAGTTAAAATGTGCCACATTCAAGCCAGGGACCAAACACTGCCCACAGGAGGTAAAGAGATCCACTGCAGAGGACTGGCCTGCAGGATAAGGCAGCCAAGACACAACAGCAGAGCACATGCAGCACACTTTGGAGACATTCCCGGGAGTGCCAGGCACCAGGGAACAGGGGACACTACCCAGCAGGGCATTATAGAGCTCTTCTTCATAAGGCCATTACCCTCAAGATGTAGCTGACTTTCCTGACTCACAGAAACAGGCACAGATATGTAGACAAAATAAGAGAGAGAAATTTATCCCAAATGAAAGAACAGGAAAAGACCCTGGGCAGAGATCTAAGCAAAACAGATACAAGTAAAATGTCTGATACAGTATTTGAAGCAGTGATCATAAGGTTACTCACTGGAATTGAGAAAAAAGTGGAAGACATGAGTGAGACCATTAACACAGAGGTAAAGAATAACATAGCAGAGATAAGGGCTCAATAAATGAAATGAGAAACACACTTGATGGAATGTACAGCAGGCTGGAAGAAGGAGAGGAATGAATTAATGACGTAAGAAGACAGAGTAATGGAAAGTAATCAAGGTTAGCAAGAGAGAAAAAATTATGCAAAACAAGAATAGACTTAGGGAACTCCATGACTCCATCAAATGTAATAACATTTATATTATAGGAATCCAAGAAGGATGAGAGAGAAAAAGGGGCAGAGAATTTATTGGAAGAAATAATAGCTAAAAACTTCCCTAATCTGGGGAAGGAACCAAATATCCAGATCCAGGAGGCACAAAGAACCCCCAACAAAATCAACAAAAGCAGATCCACACCAAGACATATTGTGATTAAATGGGCAAAATATAGTGATAAAGCAAAAAATTTTAAAAGCAGCAAGACAAAAGACAATAGCATACAAGGGAAACCCCATAAGGCTAGCAAGGGATTTTTCAGCAGAAACTTTCCAAACCAGAGGGGAGTGGCATGATATATTCAAAGAACTGAAGGGGAAAAATCTGCAGCCAAGAATTCTCTATCCAGCAAGGCTATCATTTGGAATAGAAGGAGAGAAAAAGTTTGCCAGGTAAACAAAAACTAAAGGAGTTCATGACCACTAACTAAACTAGCCCTGCAAGAAATATTAAAGGGGACTCTGAGTGGAAAGGAGAGATCAAACGTGACATGATGAAGGTCAAACACAAAAGCAGTAACAATGAATATTTCTGTAAAAAAATCACTCAAGGAACTCATAAAATGATGTAAAATAAGACAACGTATACCTAAGATGTGGGGAGGAGAGGAGTAAAGATTGGGTTCAAACTTAAACAGTCATCAACGTAATATAGACTGCTATATGCAGAAGAGATTATATATAAACCTAATGGTAACCATATATCAAAACCACTAATGAAAATGCAAAGAATAAAGAGAAATACAAATATATCACTAAAGAAAATCAGCAAACCATGAGAGAGAGAGAGACAAGAAAGGATTAGAGAAAATCTTTAGAAACAACCACAAAACAAATAATGAAATAATACATTTCTATCAATAAATACTTTGAATGTAAATGGACTAACTGCTCTAGTCAAAAGACATAGGGTGATAGAATGGATAAAAAGACAAGACCCATCTATATGCTACGTATAAGAGACTCATTTTAGACCTAAAGACACCTGCAGATTGAAAGTGAGGGGATGGAGAAACATCCATCATGCAATGAATGTCAAAAGAAAGCCAGAGTAGCAGTACTTATATCAGACAAAATGGATTTTAAAACAAGATGGTTACAAGAGACAAAGAAGGACACTATATTATAACAAAGGGACAATCCAACAAGAAAATATAACAATTGTAAATATTTAGGCACCCAACATTGGAGCACCAAAATACATCAAACAGTTAATAACAAATGTAAAGGAACTAATTGATAATAATACAATAATAGTAGGGGACTTAAATACCCCAAACATATCAATGGACTGGTCATCTAAACAGAAAATCAACAAGGAAACAATGGCTTTGAATGATACAGTGGAAGAGGTTTATTTATAAAAATAAATTTATTTATTTATTATTATTTTTAAAGATTTTATTTATTTATTTGAGAGAGAGTGCTCTGGGATCATGACCTGGGCCAAAGGCCGACGCTTAACCAACTGAGCCACCCAGGTGCATCCCCCCGCCCTTTTTTTTTAAAGAGGAAGAGGTGGATTTAACAGATATATTCAGAACATTCCATCCTAACATGGCAGAATGCACATTTTTTTTTTCAAGTGCAGACAGAACATTCTCTAGCATAGATCACATACTAGCCTACAAAACAAACCTCAACAAATTCAAGGAGATCAAAGTCATACTAGATATCTTTTCTGACCACAGTGCTATGAATCTGGGAGTCAATCACAAAAAATCTGGACAGACATAAATGGAGGCTAAATAACATACTACTAAAGAATGAATGGGTCAACCAGGAAATCACAGAAGAAATAAAAAAGCACATGGAACAAATGAAAATGAAAACACAATGGTCCAAAACTTTTGGGACACAGGAAAAGTGGTTCTAAGAGGGAAATTTATAGCAATACAAGCCTACCTTTAAGAAGCAAGAAAAATCTCAAATAAACAACTTAACCTTACACCTAAACAAAACATAAAACCAGCAGAAGGAAAGAAGTAATAAAGATTAGAGCAGAAATAAAATGATACAGAAACTAATAAAAGCAATAGGATGGATCAATAAAATCAGGAGCTAGATCTTTGAAAAAATCAATAAAATTGATGATAAACCTCGAGCCAGACTTAGCAAGAAAAAAAAGAGAAATGACTCAATCACAAATGAGAAAGAACAACTAACACCACAGAAATATGAATAATTATAAAGAATATTATGAAAAACTATATGCCAACAAATTGGACAATGTGGAAGAAATAGATACATTCCTAGAAACATATAAACTACCAAAATTGAAACAGGAAGAAATAGACAGTTTAAACAGACTGATAACCATCAAAGCTATTGAGTCAGTAATAAAAAAACTCTCAACAAATAAAAATCTAGGACCAGATCACTTCACAGGCAAATCCTATCAAACTTTTAAAGGAGAGTTCATAACTATTCTTCTCAAACTGTTCCAAAAAATAGATGAGGAAGGAAAAAAAACCTTGCAAATTCATTCTGTGCGACCAGGATTATCCTAATACCAAAACAAGGTAAAGACACCACTAAAAAAGAGAACTACAGGCCAATATCCATGATGAAAATAGATGCAAAAATTCTCGACAGAATACTAGCAAACTGAGTCCAACAATACATTAAAAAAAAAAACAAAAAAACACCATTCATCATGATCAAGTGGGATTTATTCCTGGGTTGCAAGGATGGTCAGTATTCACAAATCAATCAAGCTAATACATCAGATCAATAAGAGAAAGGATAAGAACCATATGAGTATTTCAGTAGATGCAGAAAAAGCATTTGACGGTGTACAACATCCATTCATGATAAAAACTCTCAACAAAGTAGGTTTAGAAGGAATATGCCTCAATATAATAAAGGCCATGTATGAAAAACCCACAGCTAACATCATCCTTAATGGGGGGGAAAAACTGAGAGCTTTTGCGCTAAGGTCAGGAACAAGACAAGGATGCCCATTCACCACTTTTATTCAGCATTGTACTGGAAGTCCTAGTCACAGCAATCAGATAGGAGAGAAAGGGATCCAAATTGGTAAGGAAGAATTAAAACTTCCACTATTTGCAGAGGACATGGTACTATATATAGAGAATCCAGAAGACTCCACTAAAAAACTTCTAGAACTGGTAAACGAATTCAGTAAAGTCACAGGATACAAAATCAATGTACAGAAATCTGTTGCATTTCAATACACCGATAATGAAGCAGCAGAGAGAGAAATTAAGAAAGTCCTGGGGCGCCTGGGTGACTCAGCTGGTTAAATGTCTGCCTTCAGCTCTGGTCCCAAAGTCCTGGGATTGAGCCTGGCATCTGACTCCTTGCTCAGCGGGGAGCCTGCTTCTCCCTCTCTCTCTGCCTGCCGCTCCCCTGCTTGTGCGCTCTCTCTCTCTCAAATAAATAAAATCTTAAAAAAAAAAAAAAAAGAAAACTGTTCCATTGACAGTTGCACCAAAACCCATAAGATACCTAGGAATAAACCTACCTAAAATGGTGAAAGATCTGTACTCTGAAAACTGTAAAACACTGATGAAAGAAATTGAAGAAGACACAAAGAAATGGAAAGACATTCCATGCTTATGGATTGGAAGAACAAATATTGTGAAAATATCTCTACTATCCAAAGCTGTCTACAGATTTAATGCTATCCTTATCAAAATACCAACAGTGTTTTTCACAGAACTAGTCCTAAAATTTGTATGGAACCACAGAAGACCCCAAATAGAGACGCCTGGGTGGCTCAGTGGTTAAGCCTCTGCCTTCGGCTCAGGTCATGATCCCAGGGTCCTGGGATTGAGCCCTGCATCGGGCTCCCTGCTTAGTGGGGAGCCTGCTTCTCCCTCTGCCTGCTCTGCCTGCCGCTCCCCCTGGTTGTGCTCTCTGTCATGAATAAATAAATAAAATCTTAAAAAAAAAAAAAAGACCCCAAATAGCCAAAGCAATCTTGAAAGAGAAAAACAAAGCTGGAGGCATCACAATTCCAACTCCAAGTTATATTACAAAGCTGTAGTGATCAAAACAGTATGGTACTGGCACAAAAATAGACACATTGATCAATGGAACAGGATAGAAAACCCAGAAATAAACCCACAACTATACGGTCAAATAATCATTGACAAAGCAGGAAAGAATATTCAGTGGGAAGAGACAATCTTTTCAAATGGTGTTGGGAAAACTGGACAGCCAAATGAAAAGAAGGAAACTGGACCTTTTTTTTTTTTTTACACCATACACAAAAATTAAAAAAAATAGATTAAAGGCCTAGATGTGAGACCTGAAACCATAAAAATCCTAGAAGAGAACACAGGCAGTAATTTCTTTGATATGGGCCATACCACCTTTTTTCTAGATATGTGTTCTGTGTCAGGGAAAATAAAAGCAAAAATAAACTATTGGGACTAGATCAAAATAAAAAGGTTCTGCACAGTGAAGGAAACAGTCAACAAAACTAAAAGGCAACCTATGGAATGGGAAGATACTTGCAAATGACATCCAATATCCGAAATATATACAGAACTTATACAACTCAACACCCAAAAAACAATCCAATTAAGAAATGGTCAGAAGACATGAACAGTCATTTCTCCCAAGAAATCCAGATGGCAAACAGACGCATGAAAAGATGTTCATCATCACTGACCTTCAGGGAAATGCAAATCAAAACTACAATGAGATATCACTGTCACATCTGTCAGAATAGCTAAAATCAACAACAGAAGAAATAACAGGTGTTGGAGAGGATCTGGAGCAAAAGGAACTCTTGAGTACTGTTGGTGGGAATGAAAACCGGTGCTGCCACTCTGGAAAACAGTATGGAGGTTCCTCAAACACCGAAAAATAGAACTACCCTCCAATCTAGTAACTGCACTACTGGGTATTTACCCAAAGAATACAAAAACACTAACTTAAAGGGATACATGCACCCCTGTGTTTATAGCAGCATTATTTACAATAGTCAGACTATAGAAGCAGCCCAAGTGTCCATCGACTGATGAATGGATATGGATATATACACAATGGAATATTACTTAACCATAAAAAAGAATGAAATCTTACCATTTGCAATGACATGGATGGAGTTAGAGAGTATACTGTTCACCGAAATAAGTCAGAGAAAGACAAATACCATATGGTTTCACTCATGTGAAATTTAAGAAACAAACGGACAAAGGGAAAAAAGATAAATCAAGAAAAAGACTCTTAACTATAGAGAACAAACTGATGGTTACCAGAGGGGAAATAGGGGGAGGGGTGAGTGCACTTGTGAAGAACACCAGGTGCTGTGTGGAAATGTTCAGTCACTGTATTGTACACCTGAAACTAACATAACACCTTGTTAAAAAGTGGAGAGGTACCTTTAGGTGCATATTTTCCATTCTTTTAATATTTATCTTTTAGGTTATGTTTCAGGATTGAAGAGAATTTTGCTGCTTTTGTTCGTGAAGTGCTCTGTGCCATTACCATCTTGGAAATAGTTAAGATTGGGGGTCAGTTGGCTACTAATGTGACTTTTTTAATCTGTGAAAACATTCAGAAATGACAGTGTCAGAGTCTTTTAGAAATTTTCTTTGTTGCATTTTAATGCACAGGTTTCCTAAGGCATATTTGTATGTACTTAAAGTATTATGTAATTATTTGAGAGCTGAAGTTTTTCTAAAAACTATTTTACTAATTATTATAAATTCTTGACCAAGGATAATGGAGAATGAAGGGCTTTTGTTCTGCTTTGCTCAGTTACAGATCCATCATAAGCACTAGTAAGCTTCAAAACACTTAGATTCTAATGAAATAGACTGAATAAACTTGGTCTTTGATCTGGAATCCATTGCAAGGGTCCTGTGTTATCTCAGTGTTAACATTGCTGAACATTTCTTTTTAGATGTTAGGTGCCCACGGGCTGTGCCCAGTAAATGGTAGTGGAAGAGTGTGGAGGGAATGGATGGAGTGGCATGTGCGTGGGTGGGGGCTGGTTGAATACTTTTGTTAAACACAATAGGGAAACCCACTTTTAATTCTCAAACAAGAGAGTGTTTAATAACAGGGCTGGAAGAATTTTATTCTGCAACAGTGTTTAGGATCTGGAATGGAGAAAGGAGAGACCAGGGACAGAAAATCTAAAAGGCTTCAAAGTGCCCATAAATCATCATGCTTAGAAACTTGCATAGTTACTGATTAAAAAAACAAACAGCAGTCTCATTGCTGTGGTCAGATTTGCTTCAGTTAAATGAATTTCATCCTCTTTAGGAAAAGTACAGGGTGGTGGTTCTTTGTGCTTTCAGGCTTATGCCATCTGGGAGGAAGGACCTGCTTGGGGTCCCGTGCGGCTTACCTTGCCTGCAGAGGGAGGTGGTTTGGACAGCAGACAGATACTGTCCATCATAACCAGCCTGAGCAAAAGAGAAGATGCCACACAAATCATCAGCGTGTGCAGCTTTTCCCAAGACCTGGAGCTTCCGGGCAGGAGTGAGCTCACACCCTTGCACGCCTAGAGCAGCTGCTCCTTAGATGTGGTTTTGCTCTCCACTCTGCAGAAACCCACCCATCCTGCCCCCTTCATTTACTCCTATTTCCCGTAGGCATGTGAGCTTGGGACTTGTGCACCAAAGTATTTAAAACTTGACTGCTTGGAATGATGGAATAGCCCACCACACTGTGTGAAGTGGGAATGGATGGTCTGGTTTTTGTGGGCTCAAAGGATAATATAATGTTAAGGGTAGTGGGGCCCGGAGATCTTGTACTGCCCCTTTATTATTACAGATGGGGAAATGGTCGGAGCTTTGAATTGCCTGAGCTCACACAGCTCGTTATTGGCAAAGCAGGGACTAGAGTTGATTCCCAGTCTGCAGAAACTAGTGGACTAGTTTCCTATACATGTAAGAGAGGAAAGGCTTTTATTTTAGGAAACCACTAACTCCTGAGTATAAAAATAATGCTGTGAGCTATAGGAAGTTTTAGGAAGTTGTACTGCATCTGCCTCATTTCTGAACAGTTGACTGTTGATGGATATATTTAGGCAGAAATCCGTGAGGTGCTAATTGATTACCTGTACTGACCCTTAAACCTGGGAAGAACTTTGACCAAATCTCAGTCTAGAGAAATTTGTGCTCACATACTGCATTTAGCGCTGCGTGGCTGAGAACAAAGGAATTTTTTTTTTTTTAAACTGCGAGTGCACTCACTCAGGAGAGTGGAATCAGTCCACATCAAGCAAATTATGTTTTACGTGTACTGGAGAATTTGCCCATTTGCAAAGTGACTTGATAATATTGAGTTATGATCCTCGTGTGAGTGGTGGTGTTCCCAATGCTAGTCGCACGTTAGTATCACTTTGGTTTCTAAATTGGTTGTTCTGGATTAGGGTGGGTGGTTGGTAGCTAGTTAATAAAGCTGTCCAGGTGTTTCTGGTGAATCAGGATTGAGAGCCACTGGTGTTTACCGCCACTCCCTTTTGAGACAGACTGACACTAGATACTTGTGCCCCTAAAAGAGTAAGTTTTACAGTGTGTAATACTAGCCTACATGGTTGAGGAAGGGACTTTTTTTTTTAATTCTGGCCAATAATAATAGTAACTAATACTGAGCAGTAACTAAATGTCTTGAGCTATTTTAACTACTTTAAACTTTTTCACTCATTTAATCCTTTTATCTCTTCTATGAGTTAGGTGTTCTTGTTACTGGGATTCCTTGGATGAGGAGATTGAGGCAGAGAGAGGTTAAATAATTTGCTCCAATGAGGTCCAGGTCTTTCTCCTTAGCTGCTGAGCTCTATTGCTTTTGCCAAAGGGGCTCATGTTTCCTTCATATTTATGATTAACAAGCCATATAGATCAAGAAGCTGATTTTAAAGGTGTTGGCCTTTCTACTGCTTGGGCATTTGCTCCACAGCTGGGCTTTGTCCCTTGGATTACAGCATTCAGGAGACTGTGTGATGTGTAGTTCTCATGGAAACCTCTGCTGCCATTGGTCATACAACAAGGCTGATTTATCCCCAGAGCTCTTCCCCACCCCTGCCACCCACCTTTTGGTATTTTTGTCTTAAGGATCAATAACACAACATAGCAGTAAAGAGAAAAAAATATCTTAGGTCTGGTCAGTTTTCTGATTTATGGCCCATTTAGTATTTTTACTAGTATATCCTGTGGCCCTATGTGCTATGTTTATTGTGGTGATAATAAAATTATTTTATTTTTTATTTTTTTAAAGATTTGATTTATTTGAGAGAGTGAAAGCGAGAGCGATCACAGAGGGAGAGGGAGAAGCAGACTCGCCACTGAGAGGAGGAGAGCCTGACATGGGGTTCGATCCCAGGACCCTGGGATCATGACCTGAGCCGAAGGCAGACGCTTAACCGACTGAGCCATGCAGGCGCCCTGATAAAATGATTTTAAATAATTTATTGAGATCAGGAACAGAACAGTTTGCTAGTAAAAAATTAAGATACAAACAAAAAACTTGGAAATTTGCTAACAAATAGAATTATTTTACTAGCAAATCTAGAAATGTACCAGGTTTTGGAAAAAACTAGCCATGAAGGAGAAATGAAGGGAAATAAACAATAGTACTGTGCCCACCATTACAAGAGAGTAGATGCTCATACAAGCTTTTAAAAAATGGGCATGGTTTGGGGGCGCCTGGGTGGCTCAGGTGGTTAAGCCTCCAACTCTTGATTTCAGTTCAGGTCATAATCTCAGGGTCATGAGGTTAAGCCCTGCCTTGGGCTCGGAGCCTGCTTAAGATTCTCCCTCTCCCTCTGTCCCTCCCTCCCCCAGCTCTCTCTCTCTCTTTCTCTCTCTTAAAAACGAAAAAAAAGGGGGGGGCATCTGGATGGCCTAGTCACTTAAGCGTCTGACTCTTGATTTTGGTTCAGGTCATGATCTCAGGGTTGTGAGATCGAGCCCTGCATTGGGCTCTGTGCTGGGTGTGGAGCCTGCTTAAGATTCTCTCTCCCTCTGCCCCCGCCTCCCAAATAAAATAAATAAAAATTGGGCATGATTTGGAAGGCCATTTTAATTGCATGGAGAAAGCCATAGATCATGATGCCGCTTTCAGTTGCACTGCATTGTGTTTTTCCCCCTCCAAAGTGTTTTCTATAGAGAAATATTTAAGCAATATAAGGTTAGTTTTGCAACATTATCAAATTGCCTGTTTATTTTCTCATGAACATGAGTTTATTCTAATTTCTGCTTAAACTGTCCCCATGCTGACTGTGAAGTTTCAATTAAGATGCATTTTTGCCTTGATGGGGTGAACTGTTTCCATCCATGGAGAATAGGGAACCTCTGTGCTCATAGAGTGCTCTCTGCTGGTGGCTTTGGATTTTAATAGTAGTCAGAGACCCATCACCAAGTGCAGAAGTGGGAAACATGAACTTGAGAGTCAGAGGAGCTCTAAATCCTGGCTCCCAGCAGGGAACCCCTCTGCCGTGGTACTTAGAATATAAGACAGGCCCTCTGGAAGAAGCCAGCCCCCATTGTTGGTCCTGCGTCCCTGCTGAGTTGCCAGGCCCAAGGGCCTTCAGTGCCCCTGCTGCATCACTGTGATCAATGCTTGAGCATATTTTAAAACACAGTGTACTAGCATAATGCAAAATTTATGAGGTGGTTGGGTTTTTTCCCCTAAGCAGAGAACTAGCTGTGGAAAAGAGGGAGTTTAAAAGTTTTCTGACATAATAAAGCTGAGATTAATTACTGTTATCTGATTAATACCTAATACATTTTGGTTTTTAAAAGATTGTTTGAAATATACATTAATCTAAGCCGAAAGGAGTTTATCATCTTATCTGTGACAAGACACTGGCTTTAAAAGTTGGGGAGTCATTAAGGTACAATGTTCCTTTAAGGTGACCTCCCCCCCAGCATAGGCATAATGACTTCGCTGGAGTGTGTGTGTGTGCACGTGCATGCGTGTGCATGTGTGATTCAGCTGTAATTGATTACTTTTCATTTTCAGGTTTTATTGGATACACGTGAGTCAAGTGCCTTCCCCTCCCTTCTTCAAGTCAATATGTGCATTTGGCAGATGGGAATACTAACACACTCTTTTTAGGTTTTGGAAAGACAATTCTGTGTTTTGGAAGGGGGTTTTATTTATTTTTTATTTTTTTCACACTATAAAGGTTTTATTATAAGTTATACACTGTGGATTCATTCATCAATCTTACGAGGAAGCACCAAGGCCTTTCTCAGAGTTTTGATCCTGATTAAATCCTGTGATATCTTTCTTTCACAAACCACACCTATATAATTCATGTTCTTCCTAGTGAGGTGGGGCCCAAATGGAAAGATATTTGGGTATCAGCATGAAAACAGAATCTTTCTATAGTTTACAATTTTTTTTCTCAAATTGAAGATGGGCCCTTGCCCATAACCTTATTTGGTAGCAACCTCATGACTTCACTTCATAGGGTCCTCCCCAAAGCATTCAAGTTCATTTTTATAGTTTTTTAAAAAATTAACATATGTATTATTTGTTTCAGGGGTACAGGTCTGTGATTCATCAGTCTTACACAATTCACGGCGCTCACCATAGCACATATCCTCCCCAATGTCTATCACCCAGCCACCCCATCCCTCCCACCCCCCTCCACTCCAGCAACCCTCAGTTTGTTTCCTGAGATTAAGAGTCTCTTACGGTTTGTCTCCCTCTCTGGTTTTGTCTTGTTTCATTTTTCCCTCCCTTCCCCTATGATCCTCTGTCTTGTTTCTCAAATTCCTCATATCAGTGAGATCATATGATACTTCTCTTTCTCTGATTGACTTATTTTGCTTAGCATAATACCCTCTAGTTCCATCCACGTCGTTGCAAATGGCAAGATTTCATTTTTTTTGATGGCTGCATAATATGGAAGGGAGTTTTAAAAATGCTTTGCTATATTCCAAATATAGAGGCAAACAATATGAAGTTGTTAAGAGTTTTTGAGACTGAGGCCTTAAACGTCATTGAAAGCTTGGGCAGGAGACTTGTGCGGTGAGTGTGCACAGGAAGTGTGAGGCTAGCTGTGTCCCAATGTGAGGAGGGAGATGGAATGACCACAGGGGGCACCATGTTGAATATCAAGTCTGAGTTACCCTCCTACTTGAGAGAAGCAGCAGGCCTGTTCTTCAGCCCTTCTGAGTCCTAGCACTTCTGTGGATGTTGCCTATGATGGTAGCTTACAGTGACCCTGTGCGAAAGCACTGAGCCAGTTTACTCTTAAAACTGGGAGTAGGTAAACTGTAATTTGTTTTCTGGGAAGGGGATGTCCAGTGGAAAGTGCAAAGGTGGATGACAGGATGGTGGTGGCTGAGGTCTTATTTATTACTATTTAGAAAAAAATAAAGCTGATGTTTTCATCAGCTTTGGGCATCAGGCACTCCCTGGGACGGGCCCCTCCTCACAGTCTCCTCTTCTCGGTCCAGCTTGGAGTGTTCGTGGGGTGCCTGCCCACTGTGATGGGGGTGGGGGAAAGGGTCAGATTCCTTCACTATCCTCGCCCTCCCTGTCCCGCAGATCCAGTATGCTGGTGAAGCATTCCTATGGTATTAGCCGCTATTTTTTTTTTCTAATTTTCACGTGGTTTACTTTATACTCTGTTCTTCCCACATTTGTCTGAGCTTTTTCAAAGACAACATGGAGATACAGGAAAGAAATAATTTAATTTGAAGATTAGAATTCTGTTATTTTTACAATGCAATCCTCTTAACTCTGGGATTGATTTCTTGTGGTTGCCATTGGCCTTTGTAAAGGGTGTGATGTTGCTTAAGATTTATATACAACCAAATCAACTCTGCTTCAGTATCATATTCATTTAGGTAAACTTTTTCAAGGGTACTTAGACTATTTGGTGTAGATTTAGAATAAACTAACCACCCATCTCAAGACACTTATATTGCCTTTCTGATATTATGCTGCACAGTTTTATTAAATGTCCTCTAATTAGTCTGAAAAGTGTTTTCTTTTACTTCAAAGGCAAGTTATTTAAATTATGACAGATTTTGCCTTACTAAATAATTTGGAATGTTTCTATGACTCTAGTGGTCTATACTTGTATTATATCTATAAGTTTTATTTTAGGTGAGTTGAGAAGAATTCTTGACACAATATAAAATGGTATTATCTCCAAGACAATTTTTTTTTTCAAAGTAAGAAAAAACCCCACGAATGTCAGTAATCCATGCTGTATTTATGTACTTGAGGGAGAAGTTTTCTAACACACCTTGCACCATGAACTGAAATTTTGGTGCCAGCCCTTGTTTGCATGTCCATCCAAGACCGAGATAAGTTTTTGCAGGAATGTCAGCTGTGAGACAGACCCATACAAGAATGAAAGTGGAGGCTTTGCAATAAAATAAATACTTACTTAGACCATATGGGCTTTGCTTCTCTTTTGGCATCATAAACTTTCAGTAAATATGGGCCCTGGTATTATATTGCACATATGTGGATGTGCTAAATGTATGCTAATTAAATCATATGTAATATTCATTACTCAGCTGTGATGTGAAAATTCAAAGCCTTGAATTTGACATTAAATTCTTGGTCCAAATCTCAGATTGGCCTGAAATGTCCTAGTGGTGAGAAGGTAAAAAGGGCCTGATTACTGTATAACATTGAGTAGGGCTACCTAAAAATGTGGGTTGTTTCTCTTGAACTCGTATGAACACATTAGTGGCTTCAGCTGTCAAACGAGTTTTATGTTTTCCTTGTCTGGTCTTGTTGACCTGCTATTTATTTTAGTCTTTTGATAAACAGGAAGAGCTGCTCCAATACTTGGAGGGAATGTTTTAAGGAACTGTTAAACAAATGTGAGGAATGAGAGTTTCATCCAGAAAGGATTTAACTTAAAAAAAAAAAAAGAGAGAGAGAGAGAGAAGGGGGTAGAATGTAGGATCACAAAAATCCTTAAAATTTTAGAATGAAAAATTTGATTTGGGGTCTTTTGGAATGCTTTTTCTCTTCAAATCTCAGACTGTAGGTTCACATTTGCTGCTTCTGTTGGTGACACATTACCTTGTTTTAATAGTTGTTTAGTACACGACACTTGAGATGACATCAAGTTTGGGGCTCTGCTGAGCGATTTCTCTGTGGGTCTGAAAGGTGCCTGCACTGGCCCAGCCCTGGTAGGGGTCTGGTGTGGCCAGCTGTACTCAGCATTTCCCAGTCCCAGGGGAAAAGAAGAAAGAAAGTAAAAGACAAGTGTTGGACACTGATGTCGTGTCCAGGCCTCGTTCCCCATTGCTCAAACATGCCATGTATGTTTTGGCCTTCCCACCTTTGTCCTAAGATTTGCCCTGATTGAAATGAAATAATTCCTTCATGAAGGGTTCTTTGTCTTCAGTGTTTTCTGAATTTTTGTAATTCCTGTACCACTTGGTTGGCATTTAATTTTGATAATTGGGTATTGTTAGTGAACTTTTCACATACCTATGGCTTGCCTCCCCAAATGGATATTAAAGTCTTGGAGAACAGGGGCATTATCACAGACTTGGCTGTACCCTCTTTATTCCAAAACACAGCCACTTTCAGACTGAGTGTTAAGTTCTTAATTGACCGATAGTAGGTAAGATGCCATCCTGTTATCTCCAGTTGTTCTTCAAGTCTGTAGCAGGTGTAGAAATGTTTTCAGTCACAAGGAGCCTCCATGTGGATATTCTTCCATATCTTTGACTAGCCCTGCTGCAGGACTCTTCCAGCGGTCTGGATGGGCCCATGGCTTTGCTTCCTGCAGCTTGCTTTCTTAGTCTGGGTGACGCAGAGTTGTGGTTCCAAGGCCCTTGGCAGGCTCTCGGCTTCGGGAAGCTGTTCCAGGAGGATGGGATCTATAGAGCTTAGGACTCTGCTGCTTCAAGGGCACATGTTTATAAACATATGACTGATGGAGAATGTTGTAGGGAAGGTTAGGTAGTTTTAATTTTTTGAGTTGTTTTCAAGATCAGGTGATGGTGGTCACGGGAGTGGTTATCTTATTTCCACTCAGGGAAGGAAAGCTGCCCTGAGTGTGTTCAGTTTTCCTGATACAGCATCACGGACTGGTTGAGCAATAGGTGAACCTCAGGGATAACTCGTCCCTTCATCTTTATACACAAGGCCTTGGGTGCCCACAAAGAGGAAATGACTTGTGCAATGCAGGCCACTTAGCCTGTTGAGCTGTTTTATTGTCCTTCTTTGTGGCCTCTGATAGACAGGATATGTGCCCACTAGGTGGCTTTGTCATCAAACCCTGGTTTCTCCTTGCAGCCACTCGATCTGTGCATCTTCAAAGCTTCACAAACCAGCTTCGTTTCTGTTTTGTTGTCCCTCTACCTTAATCTGATAAGTTTATACTGACAACTCTTATTGTTTGAGGTAGTCCATTTCACACTTTAATTACTACTTGTGTAATTATGTTTTGCCTGAGTTTCCATAGAGCTAATTTGTTTCTTTGCCTCCATGCAGGGTTTTTATGAGAAACTCTCCTTTTACGTATGCTACAGAATAGTGATTGGACAGATTAGCTGTGTGGCATTCCCCCTGATCCACGGGGGACAAGATCCAAGACCTCCAGGTGATGCCTGGAGCCTCAGACAGTACTGAACTACACTAGGTTTTTCCTGTACATGCATGCCTGTGATACAGTTCAGTGTATAAGTTAGGCACAGTAAGAGTTAACAGCAATAACTAATAATAAAATAGAACCACTATGTAATAGTATACTGTCATAAAAATTATGTGAATGTGGTTTCTCCCTCTCTGTTTGTCAGAATATCTTCTTGTACTGTCCACACCTTTCCTGTGATGAGGTGAGATGATAAAATGCCCGTGAGATGAGATGCAGGGTGGTGAGTGACGTAGGCATTGCGATGTAGTGTTAGGCTAATTCTAACCTGACATTATTTGGATTGTGGTTGATGGTGGGTATCTGAAATGATGGAAAGGGAAACTATAGGGGGACTACTGTATTTGTGCTTGCTGTTTTCTCTTTTAGTGCTTGGATTGTGCTGCTTAATTTTTTTTTTTTTTTCTTAGATGATATGTACCAGATACACCATAATTTTTTAAAAGGAATAAATTGAAGGCACAGGTACCTAAATTTCAAATACCTCGTAAGGGAAAACTTTATAAACTATATAAGGACAGAGAACTAACCGTGTATTTAAGGAAATTAAGAAATTATGTGGCATTAATATAACCTCCTTTACATATATTCCGTAAGGTATCTTGGAGTCCTTATTTAAAAACGTCCCCATTTCAGATGTATTTGAAATTGACGGGATGGGCCCAGATAAGATCTTGAGTCCTTAGGGATTTCCAGGAAAAATGTAAGTGCCAACATATTTTCAAATAAATATATTAGTAAAGGAATACAAATGGGTCCTTGGCTTGAGATAAGTAGTAACATGTATGTATCAGTGAATGTTCTGGGGTGTGAGGGTTGTGTTTAAGAGAGGGTCCCTGTTGTTTTGTATGCTAGACTAGAGAGTCTAGGAGGCAGGGAGCATTTACTGCTGTAGCCCCTGTACCTAGTTCAGTGCCTGCCATATAATAGGTGCTCCATAAATATTTGAATGAATGGGTAATGTCTGCAGATTCAGTACAGTGATAAATTATGAAACATGCACGTCTATAAGACATTGTTGTGCATACTCTGGGGGGATAGGGCAAAAGATAAAGTGGGATTGAAGACTGACATTGCAAAGAGATATTAGCCAGGATTTGAAATTTGAGTAAGGTTTTCATAAGCGAGGAGAATAGGTATGGCTTTCCAGGATGGTACAAACAAGCTCTAACGAGTGTGAGTGACCAGGAGATCCCATGGGCTGACTAGCTTGTATCTTGGGATTTGAGTGTGTGTGTGTGTGTGTGTGTGTGTGTGAGAGAGAGAGAGAGAGAGAGAGAGAGAGAGAGAGAGAGAGAGAGAGTGTGAATACCCTTTGTCTGTCTGTATTGCTCCCTTCCCTGCTGAAAATCTTTCCTAAAAGCTGACACATGTTCCTTGCCTGTAGAGATGTCCATGGTAATAAGAGTCAGGAGCACTATCTGGTCTTGGGCAAATCTTTTGAAGATACCATCATGGATCCCTCCCTTGATTGATGATGGAGGTATTCTGGGAGGAGAAGGAAGCCCCACCTCTGACAGCAGTCCTGAGGAGACATCAGGAACAGGCCCCTCCACCCTCCCAAGTGGCTGTGGTCTGAGCCACATTCTAAGCACTGCGGTCTGGTGTCCACTGCCTCGGGGCCATAGTCGTGTTGTGATGTTGTGGTGCTGTGTAACTCTGCCCCGGACCCCACACAGTGTGGGGTGTGCTGGCCTGGAGTGCAGGGGCCACAGGGCACAGCTGGGTCACTGTTTGCCTCGCCTTCTGAGGAGAAGATTGGAGGTAGGTGCAAGTCCTTTGTCAAAATTCAGTTTCCTTGGAGTCTCCTCTCCCGTATTTGTTTAGGACGATTTCTTCTGATTCACGCATGTTTAGTGCTGCCAGGTGTAAGGAATTAGTCATGTACCTTAAAGTGATTGGAGATAATTTCTTTAAGAAAAATGGGGAGGTGGCTTTTGGATTAAGTAATATGAGGGGCTAGTGGAGAGCTGCTTTGAGGTCAAGTTTTTGTTGGTTTGTTTTAGAATTCTGAGCTATTTAGAGTTATCATGTTGCAGTGAGGCTTTCTTTCCAGGTCAGAGAAATTCTTTCTGGTCTGAGTCAGCCTCTCTTGTTTGCTGGTTGAAGAGTAAATACACAAGGGTAGGTTTTTCTTTTGTTAGGCTGGGTGAGTGACCTTAAGGATTTTTTAGGTTGGTTATTTCTTTTGTAAACATTAAAAAAATTTAGCATTTTCATTAGCTTTAAAAGCTCTCACACTGTATAGTATTGTCATAACTGCACATATGTTGAGGGCCACTGTGGTTGTCACACAGTGGGTTTCTACCTTGAGGTATCCTAGGCCCTATTTTAATGTTTATGGATTTTTTTATTTTTGCAATTTTTATTCCAGCACTGCCTGGTGTATGACTGGAATGAAGTACTTCTTAAATCGGTATATTTTTGATAGGTAACGTGGTGTGAAGCACTACGTCCTCATGTTGAAGTTAGTCAAGTATATTAACTGGTGGGTGATATATTTTTCATTATTCATTTTTTCTATTCTAAGAAAAAAAGAAAGGAGGACTTTAGGGACACCTCGGTGGCTCAGTCGGTTAAATGTCCCACTCTTGGTTTTGGCTCAGGTTGTGATCTCATGGGTTGTGGGATCGAGTCCTGCATGGGGCTCTGTGCTCAGTGTGCAGTCTGCTTGAGATTTTCCCTCCCACTCTACCCCTCCCTGCATGTGCTCTCTCTCTTTCAAATAAATAAGTCTTTAAAAAAAAAGAAGAAAAGAGAATTTTATCTTGGTCAATTTTTCCCTTCCAAATTTGTACCCCTGACAAGCCTGTTTGATCCTCCTCAAGAGACAATTGTGCCAAAAAGGGCAAAGCAGGAATTTAAAAGTCGGAGTAATATCTGAGCTCCCTTTCCCCTTCAACTTTAATTACACGTGTGATAACTCAAACAAGTTTCCAGTTCTTCAGTCCTCTCATCTACAGGAAGTGCTCAGTACCTGGTGGCCCCCCACCAGCCCTTTGTGTAGTAAGGGTGAAGGAATGGAGTGGATATGGAGGATGGCCCAGAGCCAGGTACTTACTTCCATAGTGCTGATGGTTGCAAAGCTTGTAAACAGAGGTTTTCAGTTCCGGAGCAAATATCTTATAGATCTGTATTGTCTTTTAGGGACTTGGGTTTGGATCTATTGCACATTTTCCCTTCCTTTAGAAAGGCCTTCTGTTCACCGACTACCAGCTCATCAGGTAACAATACTACCCAACCCCGTGCCCTTGGGTGTTCTTACGTTCACCAGGACTAGAGCGGGGAGAACGTGCTTGGCCAAGTTGAGCAAAGGTGAGCTTTGGTCTTACCCTCCTTTCCCTGGGTTCTAGGCAGGTTTATCCAGGCTTCAACTCACTTCTTCCTGGCATTTCAGGCCAGGGATGCTGGGGACTCACCTGTGTGGGTGAGGATGAAGGTATTTATACTGGAATTTGGGTTCCTTTTTACTGCAAGGGAAAAGCACCTGGCTGTCTTCTTTCTCCACATCTAAGATGTTGCCTGGGATTTAGCTAGAACAACCACACGGCCTTTCTAAAGCCAGCTCTGGGAGTCTGAAGCTAGAGTGTGAACGGGGGCTCTTGATCCTGACATGGCACGGCATGCCCGTGGCGTTTCTTTTGGCAGTTGGGAGAGTACAAGTCTGTGTGTGTTGACTGTAGTCTCTGAGAAACTCTTGTTTAATTTTTTCTCTTATCTAATAAGGTTATTATCTTTATTTTTTACACATTACTTATACAACATGGTGCATTGTTCTTTGTTCTGTGCAAAAAAAAAAAGTTGATGGTTCCTGCTGTCAAGGAACTTAACTAGAGATAAACAAACAGCACAAATATGTTGTCTAGATAATTACTTGGAGGTTGGAGTACATTTCACAGAGGAGGTGGTTTTTGATCCAGATTTGAGAGGATATACACAGTTCGCATAGTTGGAGCTGTGGGATGAAAATATTCCAGGTGTGTAGAATAGAATGAACAAAAACTTAAGGATTACCTAATTCACAAAACCGATGTTTATTGAGTATCTACTCTGTCTCAGGCACTATTCCTAGTGCTTGGGGTTTATGAGTGAGTAGAACAATTGAAGGCCCAGATGTGGTATTGAGGACTGTCTGGGAGGACTGACGGACCGTGATGGGAGCCAAGGGAAGCCTGGAAACGTAGGCTTGGGAAGAGAGGGTGCTTGGACAGGGATGTTGGATTTTAACCTTTTGGAATGTCGTGAGTCACTGCGGATGACTCCTGTCACAAGACAGGGACATGATGAAATAGGTATTTTGTAAAGATAGTTATGTAGCAAAGATGCAGGACAGGAATGAAAAGGTTGGAGTCTAGAAGCAGTAAGATGAGTTGGAAAGTAATTACATTATTCAGGACAAGAGATGAAGAAATACATCTATATGGTTATCACAGGAACTATATATATGTGTGTCTGTGTGTGTGTGTGTGCGCGTGTGCGTGGTAACCATTTTTAAGATGTAGTAACTAACATCTGTTTGATTTAAGAAGTGTGGGTGAGGGATGCCTGGGTGGCTCAGTCAGTTAAGCATCTGCCTTTGGCTCAGGTCATGATCTCAGGGTCCTGGGATCGAGTCCCACATCGGGCTCCCTGCTGAGCAGGGAGTCTGCTTCTCCCTCTGCCTGCCTCTTCCCCTGCTCGTGCTCTCTCTCTGTCTCTCTGACAAATAAATAAAATCTTTTTTTAAAAAGTGTGAGTGAAAGCATTAAGCCCATGAATTTATGAGCTAAACATGATGTGTAATAATATGTAGAGGAAATTCAAACTATATCAGCCCCCACGCCGCCCCAATTCTAAATCACAAATTCTTAGTTCTCAGACTCTGGTGTGCATTTGGATCACCTGGAGGGCCTGTTAAAACACAGGTTGCTGGGCCCCGCCCCCGCCTTGAGAGATTTTTGATTCAGTAGGGCCAGGTGGAGCTCAAGCATTAGCATTTCTGACTAGTTCCCAGATGATAATGCTGGAATGGATTACTTTGAGAATCATAGCTTTAAATCATAGATGAGATTAGAACATGTGAGTGGTTTTCAAACTTTTTTTTAACAGTCAAAACTTCTTATTAGAAAAAATATGTTATGTACCTCTGCATTATGCAAAATATAAAGAGATTAGGAAGAGGGGCCATAACCAGAAGACAGCCACTCTGATGCTCTTGTTTGAAAAGAATCCATGTGGGTTGGAGAAAGGCTGGGACGTGAATTAGCAGACCTCGCTTGGAGACCTGGCTAACAGCATGTATTCATTGTGACCTCTTTTCAGCAGCTTAGGCTCTCCGCGTCTCAGTTTTCTCATCAAAAGCAAGGATCATAAACCCTCTTACCACATTGGATGATGCACATGAGTGCGTTTTTAAGATTGTAAAGCATAATGCAAATATAACTGGTGGTGACCGCAGTGCTCATTCTTACCCTGGCGCCATACCAAGCCAGCCCCCGATCCCTCCCCTCTTCCCTCTATTTCTGTGCAGGGGCTGGGCGGGGGGTGGGTGGGCAGCCGTGACTAAAGTGATCTCTATGTTGTTGTAGAAGTTGGGTCAGAGGTAGAGGTCAGTAATGGGCGGGTTGCCCACATTGCTGGGCTACAGTGTGACTCCATAAGAGATTATGTACTAGTTCTAATAAAACAAAATGCCAGAAAGTTATTTCCATGTGGTTGGGATTCACCTTTGGTTTCATGCTGCTGTTTTGTTTTTTGATTGACATAGTAAATGAAGCCAGTCACCTTCAAGGAAGGCATCGGGTTTGTGGTTTGCTCTGTGTTGTGTGTGGAGGGGAGGTGGTGGTATGTGTGTTGGGTGTGGTTTGGGATGGAAAAGTGGGAAGCAGAGGAGTGCACTTGCCATTAAATATTAGATACTCCTTTATTGTGATAGAGGTCGCTGTTTTATTGTTGAACATCATGTGCTTTCTGGCCATCTGTGTTTTCAGTCCTTATTAAGAAGGCAACAGAAAAATCTGTTTAATGTCAACAGTGTTACAACAAAATTGAAAATGGGTCCTTTGGTTTGAATTTATACTAAAAGATAGGCATTTTTGAAATGGAGCTGATTAGGTAAATTCAGAACTGCGTATATCACATCTTGAAATATCAATGATTCATTTTTTAAAAAAGAGAACTACAAAATGTATTTTTAAAAAATGTTTTGTTTTGGACTTAAGTAAATTAGATACTTACCAAGGGAATCGAGAATGCGGCCTAATTTCTATCTATTGGGCTCTTCTATTGACTTCAAAAATGAAATGTTTTTTGTTATATCATTAACTGACGTCCTTTGTCTTGGCTACCTAATTATCCTCTGGCTAATAGGATTGATGGAGGCTACACTTCAAGCTGTGTGCTGTGCCTGGTATTTTCAGGAATTTTTCAAACCGTTTCTCTCCAGTCTTTTTGTTTCCCAACATTATGGATGTGCACAGTCAGAGAGTACTGCTAGGATTTTTAGGAAAACAGCAGTACCTGCTCCCTGAGAGGTGGTCTTTTCCAATTCTTGCACTTGATTCTTTCGGTATTACCGCCATATTTCTGTGTAAACTGCTTATATTGCTTTCTGTTGCTGTTGTCATGTTTTGACTTAACATGGAAGATTTAACCCAAATTCACTGCCCCATGTGTGCTTTGCCCCCATTCTCTTGCAGCCACTCATTGGGTCTCTGTTTCTGTCTGGAGAGAGAGGTTTCTCTCCCCCTCTCTGTCTCTTTCTCTCTCTCTCTCTCACACACACACACACGAACGCATGCACACACTTTTTAGACTTCCTTCCCTCAAAAGTAATTATAAATTTGATTAAGTATTCGATGTTCCCATTATTTTCATTATTAAAAGCTGCTCAGAGCGGAACTGTGTATTGATGACATTTTCCTTATAACTTTCTTGTTTTCCCTGGAATGAACAATACTTTTGCCTTTGTTTGGTCTTCTGTGAGTTTACAGCCAATTCTACTCCAGCTCCACCAGTTGTTAAAAAAGTAACATCTTGGCATGTTTAGTTACAGTGGATACTCTTTCAGCTTCATCTTGAAGACATCTCCTTTGGAGCTTCTGGCCTGCTCTCTTGTTGACCGGTCACCTTCCATACCTGGTGCCCTGCTGATATCCTGGATCAACCTCACATTATCCTGGGAGTTCTTTTCTGTGTTATGTCCCCTATTTTCGTATGCCATGCCATCCTCACTTATGGTTTATTTCCTTGGAACACATCTTACAGAACTTTCCTGAGAAAGGTGCAGAGAGAGTAATTTTTGGAGAAACAGCATTTCTAAAAAATTTTTTTCTACCTTTGCACTTTACTGATGGTTGTTGGGTGAGGTATAGTATTCTTGGTTGGGGATTATTTCTCTTAGGAATTTGGAAGACAGTGTTCCATTGTCATCTGGATTCCAGTGTTGCTCTTGAGAAGGCCAAACTCATTTGATTCCTTATCCATTCATTATAGTACTTGCATTTTACTTTCTGGAATGTTTTTGTTTGTTTTATCTTCTGCTTGTCTTCTCTGTTCTGTTTTTCTGATGTGCCTTGGTGTATGCCTGTTTTCATAATTTGTGTGGGGTTCTCTACGAGCCTTTTTGACATGGAAACTCTTCTTATTCTGGGGAGCTTAACTTGAAATTTTTTTTTGTTGTTGTTTTTCTGTTTTCCCAGTTCTCTTTTTCTAGAGCTTCTATGATTCAGCGTGTGACTTACTTGATTTGTCTTCTATTTTATTGCCCACTTTTATCTTTTTTTTTTTTTTTCTTTACTTTCTCGGGAGATTTCTTCACTTCCTCACCACTCTCCTAATGATTTTTCACCTGAAGTGTTTTTAACTTCTAAGAGCATTTTGTTTGGCTCTCCTCTCTCCCTCTCCTTTCATCTTCCTTTGCTACCTGGATGTACTCTCATCTGAACTCTCCTGGGTATCACTGATGGATTTTTTACAACCATCTTCTTCTTATACCGCCTGTTTTTCTCAGTGTGTGTTTTCTATTTGTTCTGGCCTCTTCTCCATCCTTGGGGTTTTCCTCAGGGTCTGTTCCTCGCTTCCTGGCTCAGTGAGGGGGTGCTAACTCTAACACAGACCACAGCGTGCAGGCAAGGGCTCGGAAACGAGCTGCACAGGAGGTGCCCCTGGCTGTCTAGATTCCTCTGGCCTTTGCTCTTCAGGTGGTCAGATGCCCAGGGAGAGATCTTCCAGCCTCTTGTCTAGGTGGCCTGAGCCCAGCTTCCAGCATTCTGGGAACACGTGGAAGCAGAGAGCTGGATTTCTCAGCTTTCAGCGTGTAAATGTTCACTCATCTCCCCCCGTCCCCCCCCCCCCCCATTTTCAAATACCTCTGCATTTGCTCAGCGTCTTACCCTCTCTGGAGGA
The DNA here is from genome assembly GCF_964656455.1 of Halichoerus grypus. Taxonomy (NCBI): domain Eukaryota; kingdom Metazoa; phylum Chordata; class Mammalia; order Carnivora; family Phocidae; genus Halichoerus; species Halichoerus grypus. The sequence goes on along the minus strand of NC_135717.1, from coordinate 72,577,390 downwards.
TAAGCCTCCAAGATGCTGCTGGGGCCATCACAGTGCTGTGTGGGGTCAGGAGGGAAACTGGGCTTTGCTGCTTAAAGATCCTGCTGTTCTTCCTCCCATGTTCATTCCTGTCTTCTGAGGTACTTGGTTTCCCCAATTCCAGAGCAGCTTAGGGCTCTACTGAGGAGGTCACGTTGCTGCCTGGTTTCCCACGCAGTCAGCTCGGGGTTCACTTTCTTGGGTCTGCTCCATGTGTTATCATTAGCCCGGCTTCCCAGCCTCCCGCAGTTGTGTTACCCTTGTTTCTCTCTGTTTTCTTTGTTTTTGTGGGGATACACCTTGAAAAATATGTAACTACTGCGGTTTCAGTGGGATTTCAGGAGGGAGGCAGAAGACATGTGGGTCTCTTTGATAAGATGTTTTTACCTTCCATTTTTGTCGTGTAGCCAATTTTGTGCTTCCCGTTTAAGGAATAAACTCTGCCACTCCTCCCTGCCTGTTCATACCTGTCCTTCAGCTCAGAATGATCTCTCTGTTCTTCCTTCCTCCAGCCTGCTCATTATAAACCTTTCCTGAATCTCTCAAGCAAAAGTAATCTTTCCTTCCTCTGAACTCGAAGCATTTTTATGTCTGTTTTTCTTATGACGCATGGTCTACCTCCTTTTGACTTTTTGTTGATGTCTTATCTGATAAATTTTAATTTCTCACAGAGGACAGTGGTTGTTGCTTTGCTCTTATCCCGTGTTTTGCAAATAGTAATTTTCAAATTAACATGAATTTTCAGTTATCTTTTTACAGTCTTATATTTACATATATATTCTCATTTGACAGGATATAGACCACTGCTATATGCATGGTCAGTGCAAGAGTAGAGTACCACTGTTTATAATTGCAGATGCTTTTTTTTTGAAACTTGCATGGGTGTGAAGTAGGCAGAGGGTGTGTATTCCACAGGTCATAGCTCACAGAAGCTCATGGCTTTGTTGTGTAATGTGATGATGCTCTCTATAGAGCTGGAGGGATTTCTTTATGGAGCCAGTCTTTCATTAGGTTTTTTCCCGTACTGTTTGCTCTTATTGTGTCCTGGAAGAGAGTGGGCAACACCATTCATTGCAACTTGAGTTTTATCAAATTACACATCTGTGCTTTCCTTCTCAGCTGGTCTTAGAAATGTTCCCTCCGCCTCTTTCCCTCCAGCCTTAGGCCAGGTCCCAGCCCCTGTTCTTAGTCTGGGTGAGAAGCAATGATTCTTCATGTGGTTTGGTCCCTAGATCTCTTCACGGCGGGTGGCCCCATCCTTGGGGACCCTTATCTGGCCAGGACATTTGCTTCTTGGTAGCTCTGTCTTCATCTACTTGATGGATGAACTTCATTCCTTGTTTCTTGCTCATGTGTAAGGGATTTTTGGTTGTCATAACAAAAAATTATTGTTTAGTGTTTAGATCTTTGGTTATTTTAAATGTACTAATCCTAAGTGAGACAGATTCTTGTTTTTTTAAATTGCGTGTTATGTCATGTTTGTTTTTTAACCTAATGACAGGTATACTTATGGTAGAATTAGTGTTTATTGGTATTTTTAAAAGTGTCTTATCACAACTTTTTGTTCAATTACATTTCTAAGTTTCTATAGCTGGGACAATAATGATTTTTGCTATTAATATTTCAAACTTGTTAGTGTAAACTACCAAAGTGGAATCAACAAATATGCTCTAACTTTTTAAGGAAAGTTTTCCTCATGGGTTCTTCACTATTCCATTGAAAATACAGCAAATCCTCTGTTTATTGAGAGAGAATTGTGTTGATGAAAGCTGCCACTTAAAATCTCCTGAGAGAGACGACTGTTCCAAGGAGTTGTATTTCTCAGTGGCAAAAATATCCTTCCTGGATTTTATACTGTTGTGGGAAGAGGTCATTTTTATGTGCCCTGTTTAGATCTGATATTTTTTTTGTGTGTGTAGTGTGCTCTGTTGGGATTAGTGCTGATTTCCTTCTCAGTTTTTTCTCTCCAGATAGTTTCTATTCAGCACGTATTATGGAGTGGCATTTAATAAGTGCTGTCCTGATAAATGTTCTGACATGGTGTTGTCATGGCTACTTGGTATAGCTGACCATAGATTCATGACCCTTCTGGAGGGAGGAGACAAGAACCAAATCTCAGACAAGCCTTGATCAGATGTTTGGAAGATTATAAGCTAGCTTTATAGAGTATTTGAAAGGGGGGGGGGTGATTAATGGTATAACATTCTGCTGATAGACCAAGGACGATGAGTCTTGAGAATGGACCATTGCATTAAGCAACATGGAGACTCTTGGTAACCTTGATGGACATTTTTGGGAGTGTGGTGGGGAGGAGACTTCATTGGAACAGGATTATGAGAGAAGAAGAATCTGAAACAACAAATCTGTAAAAAATTTCGCTGTAAAGAGAATTAGAGAGTTGGTAGAGTGACTAAACGGTAAAGTAGGGTCAACAGAAGGTTCTGTACAATTATTTTAGCATATGTAAAATACAACATCAGCAGCTTTTAAAGGTTCAGCATTTACATCTGAGTACTATTTTCCATACTATTATGGTTTTTAAAAACATTAACAGTGAGGCTGGAGATAGACTTCTAAACTGTCTCGGGGGCTCTCTGGTTAGGAAAAGGTCTTGGAGAAGATGATGACCGAGGTGTGTCATGATGGGTGAGAAGGGTTAGCCTGGACGATAAGGTGGGACTCTGGGTAGTGGAGGCACTGGGCCTCCAAGGTGGGGAGTGGGGGCACTTATGCAGGACTTAATAGCGGCTGTGAAAGGGGAACTAACTGGTGGGGAAAGGCTGGAACATGGCAACCTCAACAAGAGGTTGAGAAAATTGTTAGGAGGGAATTTATTTCAAAGGAGTAGCTCCAAATGTTATAGAAAGGCTGTAGGTTACGATCTCATATGGAGAGTGTGGGGAGGATTGGGAAGCAAGAAGAGGTTTTTATAAGCCGCATTTTAGAGGTCACTCTGCTTCATTGTGTATTAAAAGTGTTTTAGAAATGAAAGTTGATATTTTAGTTGAGTAGGTCATCCAATAGCTTTCTTCTGGGGGAAAGCAGAGGGCAGGATGGCACTGTTCTAACTGGCTAGGGAATGATGGTTAGGGTGCAGCTTTCTTTATTCACCCCCAGAATATTAATTATACCTGATTTCCCTTGGAGGATTAATACCATTTGGTAAGGAAGAGTAGGAGTATGGTTTGTTTGGGGACTTTGTTCTTTGGTGGCTCAAAAATGTAGAAATGCCAAATTCTGGAGCACTGTTGGACCCATAGCAACATTGGACAGCATTGTAATCTGGGAATCATGCAGAGTAAGGCTCAAGAATGAAGATGGATACCACAGTGTGTGTGTGTGTGTATGTGTGTGTGTGTGTGTGTGTGTGTGAGAGAAAGACAGAGAGAGAGAGAGAGAGAGAGAGATGTGCGTTATGTGTTTTTACAAACTTAGTCTCTGTGTTCTGGATGAACAGTCAGTTTGAGTACTGACTCTCCTTTGAAAGAAGTCCAGATAAATGAGGGTGCAGAATAACTATACGCTATTTGCACTAATGGTTTTTGTGGTAATGTTTAATAATTTTGAGAATTAGGGTCTGAGCTGCTTTCTGTGCTGGTGAAAAAGTGACAAGATTGGTAATGCAGCATTTTTAATAAGTGTTCTGTTTTAGTGATTCTCAGGTGTTAGAGATTCTCTTAGAGGGCATCTTATAGATATGGATTCCTTGGCCTCAAGGTGTGAGTCAGTAGATGTAGGGTGGGGCTCAGGAATCTTTAGTCTAAAATCACTCATCTTTCCTCTTCTCCACCAGTCTTTACTTTAAAAAAGAGTCATACCTGTCTATGGCCATACTACCCTGAACATGCCATATCTCATCTGATCTCGGAAGCTAAGCAGGGTGGGGTCTGGTTAGTCCATGGATGGGAAAGAGCCCTACCGAACATTGCTGTTCAGATGGGAAAAGTGGAGTGTTAACGTGAATTGAACTTTTTTTTTTTTTTTTTAAAGATTTTATTTATTTATTTGACAGAGAGAGACACACAGAGAGAGGGAACACAGCAGGGGGAGCGGGAGAGGGAGAAGCAGGCTTCCCGCTGAGCAGGGAGCCCGATGCGGGGCTCGATCCCAGGACCCTGGGATCATGACCTGAGCCGAAGGCAGACGCCCAACGACTGAGCCACCCAGGCGCCTCTGAACTTTTTATTAGTAATTCTGTGTTGTGGGTAATACAGTAGCTAATGGTAAAAGATACAGTTTAGTATATTTTCATTTGAGTGTGCAAATGAGAATGATTATAGAAATTTAAAACAACTATGTTCTCTTCAAATAATTTTAAAGCATGGTTTTATATTATAGCATGTGTGGATATGTATATATGAATACATGTGTGTTTGTATATGTGTGTGTATACATATGTAAGTGTGCACATACCCCATTATGAAGAAGGGTACAAAATTTAAAATGGAGTCCTTTGTCTTCCTTCTCCCCCAAGCCCTCTCCCCAGATATAACCACGGCACATTTTAGTGTGCATTTTGGGGGACATTTTTATATGTACATATACAATTGTATGTAACTTTGTCTTTACAGAAAGAGACCACACACATTATTCTGAGCTTGCTTTTGCTCACTAATGGCCTTGTCAACCTTCTCTTGTGTCAGTATATTTAGACCTGTTTGTTGGGCTTATGTTGAGCCACTGGGGTGTACAAACTCCTTTTTTTCCCAGATAGGCTGTGTCGTGAGTTTTTCAGACATGCAGTACATGTTGCTTGCTTATTAGAGTACCTGTATGGATTGGATTGAGAGGACTAATACGTGTTTCATATTGGGCAATGGGAAAGCAAGCATACTTTAACAAACCAGTATTTCTTAGGCAGTGACTTGTGCTGGCTTCTGTAGTTCTGTCATAACAGGGTATCAGCAGCTAAGCCAAAGGAAGGAGTATGAATCCCTCATAAAAGAAAAGGAAAATTGACTCAACAGCAGAGATAGGGAACTACCTGAATTTTCAGTCAATTGCAATATTGTCGATGTTGTCGATTCCTTTGTATGGGCAGGAGATTACCACAATTTAAGCTGTTGCATTTCCTTTTGGTGATGCTGACTTGCTGTATTCGATGTTGCTGTTCTTCTCTACAGGATCCAAACTACTGGATACAGGTGCACCGACTTGAACATGGAGATGGAGGAATACTGGACCTTGACGATACCCTCTGTGATGTAGCAGATGATAAAGACAGGGTGAGTTCAAATCCAGGGAAGCCGTTCAGGATGCATTTAGTGAAGACTGGGGCCGGGGGCGGGGGGGGGGCGGTGTGTGTGGTTAGGTGGGAGTACTTCCCTTTCTGATTAGACACTTACTTTAAAGAACATTTGGGCCACTCCCTTTGGTATGTTTGTTTTTATAACAAGTATTGTGAGTCTTCACTATCCTGAACTCTAGGGTATAATGCTTTTCTTGACACCTGGGTTTTAAGTTTACTATGTTTTAGAATTTTAAAATTCCAACTTTTTGAATGGAAATCTCTTTAACCCCTGCCATTTTTTCCTTTGTCTTAACCAAACCAACCGTCTTTCTTGACAACTGAGGTTTCTGTGTGTGATAATGCAAGGTCTCTGAGTTCTCTCTCTTTCTCTCTCACGGCCTTCCCCCCCCCCCCTTACTGACCCTTTGCTTCATCCTCCCTCCATTCCTGTACTTAGCTGGGAGCTGGCTGAATGCAGCTGTCTTGTCTTCTCTGCTCCTACTTTCCCCGACAGCATAGTGCCTCGTTCAGAATGGGCAGATATATTCTATGTTTTCTTGAAATCTTAAGGAAAATGAAAAATCTCAGGTACGAAATAGTGTGTAAATTCAGGGATATTTGATTCGCTAGCACCTGCCATTGTTGGGTTTGTCCCATGTAGCTTCTGTGGGCTCCTGCATTATATCAAAAATGCAGAACTTTTCTGCCCATTTATGATTTGCTGCTATTTCTCTAGGTGTCACTTCTCCTTTTTGGGCTTTTCGGCGAGCCAGTTGTAAGGTGACTCTCAAATCCTTTTCCTGCCATCCACTTATCTAGAGACTTAAATTATAGTCAATTTATCGTGTGGTTCAACTTCAAAGCTTAAAGCAGCTATCGAGGTTTATGAAGAATTCAAACAGGTGCTCTTGCCAGCTATAATATTACAGAGATGAACTCATGTTATATTAATCTTTCAGGATTTTCCTGTTCTCCCTTCCTCTTCCTTGTTTTCTTTCTTTTTTTTTGTTGCTTTTTCTAATATAAAAATAATATGGTTCCTTGTGAAGAGAAAGAAACACATAAAGAAGGAAATAATCACCTGTGATGACATTGCAGCCCAAAGCTCATGACTGGTGTTATTTGAGTGGGCTTTGCATCCTGACTCTTCTTTTTGCTCAGATATTGACACAGACTTTCTTTTAAATAGAAATGATTGAATAGTCGCCTGCTTTTTCTCTTTGAGTTGATTAGAAATATATTTCCATGCCCATTAATGGTGGCCATGCCACCGTAGCTGCATAGGGTGTTCCATTTTATGGATTGATGTACTCGTTATTGTACTTGTTTTGGATACTTAGATTACTGTGGAGAAAGCTGAGGTGGTCGGTCACCTGTGTACTTTTGTCTTTGGCATTCTTGCATTCTGAGCAGCAGTGATGAACATGCCTGGATTTCTCCACCTGTGTTTCCTTTTTGATTGTGTACAGACAGGTTTTGCCTCAGGTTGGTATCATCCTATTGACATGTTGTGCCTTTCAGTAGAGTGGATCAGAATGTTTTAAGATTGCCTCTGCGGTCTGCCTAGCTCTGGCGTGTTTCTTAGAATAACCTGCTGTGGACTTCGGGTTGCTGTATGAGTAGGATGGGGGGCTGTTCACTGTCTCAGTGCTTGAGAACATTGAGCTCAGAGGACTGCTGTGCACTTAGCACCTGCAGACATGCTTTATGGGTTCATGGAGTACAGATGACAGTTTCTCACCCTCCCTCTTAGCGCCTCAACTAGCACATAGCCTCTCAACAGTGTTCACATTTTGAATAGGTAGAATACTGAGATGTGGGTGTTCAGCAGTAGGATTTAAAAAAAATCTTTGGATGATTATTTTAGGCTCAGTATATGACATTTTTGGTGGATGTTCCATTTGTACTTGAAAATAATGTGTATTCTGCAGTTGTTGGATTGTGTGTTCTGTACAGATCAGTTAGGTTAAGGTGGTTGATACTGTTGTTTAGGTCTTTGGGGTAATTTGTTACTCAGCAACTGAAAATAATACTCTTCTTTCAACACAATTAACTATTGGGTTACACACAAAAATGGAGGAAGAGACAAATTATGATCTTCTAAAATAGTTGCTGTTAAAATCAGAGGATACTTAATAAACTTTTTTATTTTATTTTTTATTTTTTAAAGATTTATTTGAGAGAGAGAAAAAAGAGAACAAGGTGGGGAGGGTCAGAGAGAGGGAGAGAATCTCAAGCAGACTCCCTGCTGAACGTGGAGCCCCACCTGGGGCTTGATCTCATGAGCCAGAGATCACGACCTGAGCTGAAATTAAGAGTCAGACGCTTAACCAACTGTGCCACGGAGGCGACCCTGAAGAAGAATGTTTTAAATATTAATAAAGGAAATAAGTTTTTAGGGAGTTTTATATCATGCAGATTAAATTCAGTTTCCAAATAGAAAAATGCTAGAGAATACCATGTACCACAGACTGAAAGAACTTTTAAATAATTGTTTTATTTGTTCAGAGATATTTATTTATTTATTATTTATTTTTTGTGTCTATTTATGTTCAGAAATATTTATATATGTGATTAATGTAAATTTTTGAATGAGCTTCTTAAAGGACCCATTTTAAGTTGTAACTATAAAAAATATAATTAAGAATTCAGAATCTCAACACTCACATTCATGGTATTGTCAGATGCATTATTCAGAATGAACGGTTGTATGTAGTCAGTTGTATGGCTCCTTTCCATGGCTTTGAAATTTGACTCTGATTTAATCAGCCTGGAGTATTTTCAGCTGTTTTTGGCAGCTACTCTTGAGTAAGGATTTTGACACCTGTTTTGCTTTTAAGTTAAAAAGGGCATTACAATTCTCTTAAACAATAAAATTGCTCTAAAAAGTGTCCTGTTTAGGGGCGCCTGGGTGGCTCAGTCGTTAAGCATCTGCCTTCGGCTCAGGTCATGATTCCAGGGTCCTGGGATCGAGCCCCGCATTGGGCTCCCTGCTCAGCGGGAATCCTGCTTCTCTCTCTCCCACTCCCCCTGCTTGTGTTCCTGCTCTCGCTGTGTCTCGTCTCTGTCAAATAAATAAATAAAATCTTTAAAAAAAAAAAAAGTGTCCTGTTTAATGAAAATCCCCTGGTCATGTTTAAAATGCAGATACCTAGCCTAGGGAAATAGGGTCTCCATTAGCCAGGCCTGGGCATCTGCATTTTATAAACCGTCCAGCGGGTGTTTAGGCCCACTAGACTTTGAAACCATGCTTTAATGGCCCTGCCATCAGTCTCTGTAATGGGGAAATTTCTTTCAAAGGTGTAAATTACATACCCGGTCGCTGTGAATTTGTGAAATTATGAAACATTATTTTTTATGGAGGGATAGGAGGATTAAGAGGCAGTAATTTAAATGATAGCAAAAGAAGTTGAAGTACCTAATTAGTGCCTAATTTTGCTCATTATCCTTTAATTATTAGAGTTTAATGCACAGCACTGAGGAAGTTTTCTTTTAGTGCCTATACAATTCCAATGGCCAGGATTTACCCAGGTTTATTCAAAATGGTATTTGCATGGGTTGTCTTGGGTTCTTGGAGTAGGTTTGATTTTCTGAGTTAGAATATTCTAGATTTACTTTGGGCATATAAATGTGCCTTGTTTTGTTTGTCCCTTCTTTACATTGCTGCTTTCCAGTAAAAGGGAACAGAGGATCCGAGTGTGTACGCTGTCATGGTGTTTTATTTACTCTTAGTGTCTTATTCTCAGTTTTCTCAGTTGACATTTTGCCAAATGATGAAAAACTGAAATGGTTTCCGTGTTATCTGTAGCACCTATTAGAACAGCTGTAATGTGTTTGTCTATATGTGCTTTCCCGAGTGCCAAGCTGTTTCTTGTCTGAATTTCTTTCTAGTTTGGTCTTTGTTATTTATTATTTTAGTGAACCTTCCCTCAGTTTTCCTCAAATAGGTCTAGGTCACTCCTGCTATTCCTCTGTGTACTACAGTAAAATTTGAAATTTCCAAATAGATTACAGAATAAAAATGTTTTGTTATATAAAAATTCACTTCCCTCTGCATGCAGTCACCTGAGACTGATTGTAAGAACATTAACAGAGATTTCAGGTGGACTGACCAAGAACTTAAAGTTGGGGGGAAGTGTGCGTTTGTGTGTGTGATCAGCAAGAAGAAAGCCTTTTCCATACGTCACTGTCTTCCTTTTCATACCTTTGGTGCTGAAGGTGACTTAAGTTGCAGTAGCAAGCATTTCCTTTGTCATCCTTGGATGTAATTTTGTTTTGACCAGGAATGATGTCATGTATGTGCTATTTTTGTGATGACCTTGGGAAATATTTTTTTTTTTAAAGATTTTATTTATTTGAGAGAGCGAGAGAGAGAGTGAGAGTGTGCGTGCATGTACAAGAGAGCACGAGCAGGGGGGAGGGGTAGAAGGAGAGGGAGAAGCAGACTCTGTGCCGAGCAGGGAGCCCGATGCGGGGCTCCATCCCAGGACCCTGGGATCATGACCTGAGCCGAAGGCAGACGCTTAACCGACTGAGCCACCCAGGTGCCCAGGAAATGTCTTCTACTATCTGCTCCTTGTTCTTTGTGGAAGAAGGGTTGAATGGAATAGTAACTTAAACTCTTTCTGAAAGTTTGTACGAGCTTGAAGAGTGGGCACTGGAGGCCAGGTGCTGCGGAAGATTGTTATAGAGACTGCTAGCTGCTGCTTGTTGGGAAGAACCCAGGATTTCCTGAGGGACAGTTTGGCCAGTGTCCTCAATTAGAAGCATGTTGAGAAAAGGAAACTTCAAAAATTTATTGGAATCATGGGCAAGCGATAATTTCTGCATGTTGGATGAAGCTAGTACTGAGGCATATATCACACATTTTCATCATTCTCCTGACTCATAAACTGATGTAGTTTTTGTGCCTCTTGTGTTCACAATATTAATGCCCCATCAGATGTCTGATACTAGTATTGCTGAAACATGTTGTAATAAATCTTGCTTTTGAAATACATGCCTGGCACAACTTTCGGGTAAGGGACATGGTTTAATTTTAAAAGTTCATTGTTTTCTACTGTTTTAGGTGTTATTTTTTGTTACTTATGTGTAAATCATTATTTTAGTTGTTTTGGTATCAAGTCATTGAAAAATAATCAGTGTCCAGGGAGGTGATGGTAGGAGCGCATCCTGCTTCTTTGTGGAAAACGTATGTGTACATCTACGTTAAAGGGGTGTTACACATTCTGTGCCCTAGCTATTGATAAGGTGGAGAGAAGCACTCTTTTGTTTTTATTTATGCTGAAGACAGTCACTGTATAGTTAGATGAGAATGAAGAACATATTTTTGGATCTGAAATAAGCATTATTAAAATGAATTTATTTGGTGATATTGAAATGAGTTTCTTTTCTTTCTTTCTTTTTTTAAAGATTTATTTATTTATTTATTTGACAGAGAGAGAGGGAGGGAACACAAGCAGGGGGAGTGGGAGAAGGAGAAGCAGGCTTCCCGCTGAGCAGGGAGCCCGATGCGGGGCTCGATTCCAAGACCCTGGGATCATGACCTGAGCCGAAGGCAGATGCTTAACCACTGAGCCACCCAGGCGCCCCTTGAAATGAGTTTCTAAAACATTAATAAGCCTGAAGAATAAGCTCTGAAGAAATGGCTTGATGCTTAAATTACAGTGAGAGCTCACAGCTCATATTTGAAACAAATCTAACTTTAATTTCTTTAAAGACTCGATTCTTCTCCTTACTTAACGCATGCCAAGCATGTGCCTGATAAGAGAAGGTTTTGAGATTTAAATTCCTTTGTTGTCAAGACTAAAACACTAAATTGCAGCATAAGGTCAGTTATTTTTTTAGAATATCTGTATCCTGGAGGTAGGAGTGGGCTCAGGAGTTCCTAGGATAACTTACTTTTCACCCATTTTTTCTGCCCTCCCCCCAGCTAATTTCTTGTTGAAGATTTGGCCCATGAATACATTCCTTTAGTTATCACTAAACATGTGAGAGAATTTTTGTGAACTAGGATTTCCGAATAATAATAATAATAATAATAATAATAATATAATTTCCTTTGAAAGATAATAAGACTTTTAGTCTTATTTTTAATTTAACTAATTTACTGAACACCTATTATGTGCCAGGCATTATGCTCAGTGCTATAATACAGTATCAAACAAAAGTAGACACAGTTTGTCCTTTCTAGGGCCTCATGGTGTATTGTGAGAGTCAGAATTAAACAATCACAGAAATTAAATGTAGAATTACCAACAAATAATGGTCTGAAGAAAAGGAGTCATGCCACAAAAGGTGGAACAAAGTATCTTGACCGAGTCAGGGTGAAGCAAGACTTGCCTAAAAGATACGATCAGGCTGAATCTGAAGGACAGGTAAGTGAAAGTGGAGAGTGTAAGGTGATGAGATTTACGTGTGAGAAATGTCTCCCTGGCCGCAGTGTGAGGATGAATGGACAGGAGGCAGAGTGGATGCAGGGATCCCAGTTCTAGCAGGTTTTGCCAAAGGAAGGGTTAGATTGATGGAGGCTGGGCCAGGTGCAGTTGGTGGGGAGTCGGGAGATTGGAGAGTGATATAAATTCTGCTGGTGGGGCTATTTACCAAGGCCAGGAGTGCTGCATGGTGGCCGGATTTGGGACAGGATGGGAGATCAGGGATTCACAGTTGATTTAGCGACTTTGGGTGCCTTGGAGGTGCCTTGATGTTTGGAATTGAAGTGCAGATAAACTCATGAATCAGATATAAATTTGTTAATAATCAGGTTAAACCAACATATGAAATACGGTCTAATTTTATTTTATTTTATTTTTTTTTTAAAGATTTTATTTATTTATTTGAGAGAGAGAATGAGACAGAGAGAACATGAGAGGGGGGAGGATCAGAGGGAGAAGCAGACTCCCCACCGAGCAGGGAGTCCGATGCGGGACTCGATCCCGAGACTCCAGGATCATGACCTGAGCCGAAGGCAGTCACTTAACCAACTGAGCCACCCAGGCGCCCCAACGGTCTAATTTTAGTAGAAATAATTTTGTGTACCAGAAAAAGTTTGAAGGGACACTCCGGAAAATGTCCATGGTTAGCAATGAGAGTGGAGTATGTGATTAACTGGGGATTTTCTTATTTTGTTTTTAAGTTTCTCCGTAATTTCTAGGTCTTCCTAATTCCAGAATGAAGAAAGCATTAGACAGTTCTAAATATAACTGAGAATAGAATCATCTTTTTAAACTTTAATGTGAATTGGCAGAGGGAAGGACTGATTTTTTAAAGAGTTTGATGACTTGGAATTGAAATGATTTGTGTTAAATAGACTTCATTAACTAGACGATTTGATTAATTTCCTCCTAAATGGATTTATTTTAGTTAGGCTCTAAAGAAAATATTTAAATTAAGTGCTGAGTAGAGCACCAAATGGCTAATTAATTCAGAGAGATGATTTCCTAACATTTAGATATTTTATGGGTACTGGTTTGCCCACAGCTCATCGATTTGTGGGTGGATGGGTTGGGGAGTGCAGGGCCAGGTGTAGCAGAGGTGGTGGTGGTGGTGAGGAGTGCTTGTGGAAGGGAACAGAGAAGGGGGCTTGGTCTCCTACATGGCCCGCTGATTGGAAAGGCTTCTCATTAGCATTTGGAGTTTTGCAGTTGGGAACAGCCTGTACAATATTGGCTGCTACAAAAACTTTGCTTGTCTAGGGCCACCCAGAGTTAGGGAAGGTGGGCGACAGAGTCTCTCACTCTTTCAGTTATCATATTAATTGTAGGCCAGGGCTTGGTTCTTGGTTGGTTTGTTGCACCTTTTACGTTACTTATCAAAGATGGGCATGTTGTTTGGGGGGATAAGAAGCCACACGGCCTGTATTTGAATCCTAGCTCCATGATTACTTTATGAGCTTCAGCAAATTACTTAATCTCTCTAACCTCAGTTTTTCCATCTCTAAATGGAGGGTAATGATTGTACTACTGGGTAAGGTTGTGTTAAATTTAAGTCTAAACCTGGGGATTTGTGTAAGGTTTCAGCACTCTTTAGCAAAAATAACACCCCAGTAAATGGTAATTGCTGTCATATCACTACCACCATCATCATTGAATTACGTTAACACTCATTCTTTTAATGCTAGTTTCTAATGATTTAAAAACAAGCCATGTTATCTTGGGTATTTTTTAATGACAAAAATTCTATAATACTTTAATTTGTGGTTTTTTTGTTTTTTGTTTTTTTATATTTCTATCAATTTGAAAAGAGCTTCGTAATAGTTACTCAGTGATAGTTGTTGAAAGAAATACATTATTTTCTGAATCCTTGACATTTGAGGATTTCCAGTGTATTGTACTATCAGTATGCATATTCTTCTGAACAGAAAAAAAGGGAAGATCCAGTTTCAATTTTTAGTGTTTGAGAGCCAAGGACTGTGTCATTAAAAAAACAAAGCACAAATAGACTTGACATCAAAAGCAAAGGCAAAAAAACAAGTGGGAATACATCAAGTAAAAAAGCTTCTGCTCATCAAAGGAAACCATCGAAAACATGAAAAGGCAACCTATGGAATGAGAGAAAATATTTGCAAAACATTTATCTGATAAGGGGTTAATATCCAAAATATATAAAGAACTCAAACCATTCAATAGCAGAAAACCAAAAAAATCCAATTAAAAAAAATGGGCAGAGGAACTGAATAAATATTTCCCCAAAGAATTCATATAAATTGCCAACAGATATATGAAGAAGAGGTGCTCAACATCACTAACCATCAAGGAAATGCCAGTTAAAAGCACAATAAGATGTCACCTCATACCTGTTAGAAGGTTATCATCAAAACAAAAGATAACAAGCATTGGTGAGGATGTGAAGCAAAGAGAACCCTTGTGCACTGTTGGTGGGAATGTGAACTGGGTGCAGCCATTGTGGAAAACAGTATGGGGGTCCCTCAAAAAATTAGAACTAGAACTACCATATTACCCAGTAACCCCACTTCTGGGTGTATATCTAAAGAAAATAAAATCATTATCTTAAAGAGATAGCTGCATTCCCATGCAGTATTGTTCACAATAGCCAAGGTATGGAAACAATCTAAGAGTCCATCAATAGATGAATGGATAAGGAAGATCTCACGTGTGTGTGTGTGTGTGTGTGTGTGTGTGTGTGTGAGAGAGAGAGAGAGAGAGAGAGAGAGATGGAATATTATTCAGCCATTAAAAGGGCATCTTGCCATTTATGATAACGTGGATGAATCTCTTTTGAGGGCATTATGTTAAGTGAAATAAGTCAGACAGAGAAAGACAAATAACTGTGTGATCTCACTTACATATAGAATCTAAAAAAGCTGAACTCCTAGAAACAGAGCCTAGAATTTTGGTTACCAGGGCCTGGGAACTGGGAGCAAAGGGGTGATGTTGGTCAAAGGGTACATGAATAAATTCTGGGGACCTAGTATACAGCATAGTGATTATAATTAATAATGCTGTATTAAACGCTAAAAGTTGCTAAGAGTAGACCTTAAATATTCTTACCACAAAGAAGAAATGATAATTATGTGATGCAAATATTAACTAATGCTAAGGTATTAATCATTTTGTAATGTGTAGGTGTATCAAGTCAACACATTATACACCTTAAACTTACACAGTGTTACATGTCAATTATATCTCAGTACAGCTGTGGGGCAGCAGGTAGGGAGGCAGGCCTTGTTTTCAATCTTAAAATACTACCTGGTCAACAATGACAATTCTCCAGAAAAATAGCACATCTCAAAACAAGCACTCCAGAATAAATGCTACCAAAAGCTGCTTTATAATAATATGCATCTTTAAAAATATTTAGCTTAAGTTTTCCTTTAATATCTTGAATGGAATATGTAAAATTCAGCTTTTCATGTATGTGACAAACCATTATCCCATAAAGGGGAAGAAAGGAGGAAGATTGATAGCTGTTGGTTTCTTCTTCTTCATTAAAATTTTCGAAGTAATTTCAGAGAAGTAATTCTATATAATAAAGAAGAATGTCCCTTATTCATTCACATAAGTATTCATAAGGATAGAAATCATGTAGAAAGTACCAGATTTTTTTTTTCTCCTGGATTTTATATTGGAAGCAGAAGAAAATTGGCAGGGCTTGTACTCTTGGATCCTCGTATAATTCCAGAATAAGTCAACTAATAAAACTAAAAATTTTTTTGGAACATCAAACTAAAAAGCTTCTGCATATATGTGGTAAGAATCTAACATCCGAATAAATGAAGAACTCCTACAACTCAATAGCAAAAGAACCAAAAAACCCCATAAAACAAAAACAATGAAAAAACAAACAAAAAAACAAAACCAGTCAGATTAAAAAATGGACAGAAGATCTAAATAGACATTTTCCAGAAAAAGACAACAGGTACATGAAAAGATGCTCAGTCTTATTAATCATCAGGGAAACGCAAGTCAAAACCACAATAAGATGTCACTTCACACTTGTTAGAATGGCAGTTACAAAAAAAAGATAAGAACTAACAGGGTTGGTGAGGCTGTGGAGAAAAGGGAACCTAACCCTAACCCTGTGCACTCTTTGTGGGGATGTAAATTGGTGCACTATGGATAACGTATGGGAAAACACATGCACTATGGAAAACGCATCAAAAAATTAAAAATGGAACTACTGTGTGATCCAGCCATTTTACTTCTGGGTATTTATCCGAAGAAAACAAAAACACTAATTCAAAAATGGATAATGTGACATGTTCATTGCAGCATTATTTACAGTAGCCACTGCATGGGTGTCCATTGATGGATGAATGGATAAAGATATTGTGGCATATATATACAGTGGAATGTTATCCAGCCCTAAAAATAATGAAATCTTGCCATTGGTGCCAACATGGATGGACCTCAAAGGCATTATGCTAAGTTAGAAAAGGACAAATACCGTATGATCTCTCTTTATATGTGGAATCTAAAAAAGAAAACAACAACCTCTTACCCCCAACTTACAGATACAGAGAATAGATTGGTGGTTACAAGGAGGGCTGTGAAAAATGGGTAATTTTTTTTTTTAGTTAAAATAAATAGAATAAAAAAAACTAAAAAATCGAGTTCAGTCTTATTGTACACACTGTGGCAGGATATGGTTACACCTTTGTATCAATGCTGCAAGATAGATATGGTAATGTCCCCATTTTAAAAAAGTGGGCAAGCCAAATATGTTTCCTTAGCTTATGTATTTCTTTCACTTCTTTGGGCTACTGCCTGGCCCCAAATAACAAACATTTTAATTCTTGTTTGAGGTTGGAGAAAGAAGTTAGTTTGTCTAGTAAAATGTGGATTTTAACTATATTCAATTATGTTAAATTACTGTGTCTTCTTATATGACTATTAAAAGTCAAGAGCTTAGTGTCATGTATAATTGTACCACAGTTCATGTTTATTGATGCTCCTTGTTCATGTATCAAACCAACACTATAGCATTTGTTTGAGCAAAGGTTAAGATCTTACAGATTCACTTATTCATTCATTTTATCTTTCCAACATTTATTCAATAAATATCTTTTAGTCCCTAAGATATTTGAGAAACAGCTGGAGGTGCTGAGGCTATATGGGGGAGTGGGGTCTCTGATCTTGCAGAGCTCTCCTTGCAATGAGGAAAGTAGACCAGGGGGAGTGAATCTGGAGTGTGATAGAGAGGAGGTGAGGTGGGGTGATACTTTAACCTGTTTTGGGAAAGACATCTCTCAGGGGGAGACAGGTGGGCTAGATTTCCATCGATGAGAACATCTGGGGGCAGAGGACTCTAGGCAAAGGGAGCGGCATGTACAACAAGCTGAATTGGAAAAAGGTTGAGGTATTCATGGATCCAGAGGGAATGAGTGGGGCTTGGCTGCAGTAAGCAACTGAGAGGGTGAAAATAGGTGGGGTTAGAGAGAAAGGGAGGATATTAAAGACTCTGTTAAGCAGTTTGAGACTTGATACTAAATGCAACAAAAAGCCTTTGAACTGTCAAACTGTGGAGTGATATATTTAGATATATTTTTTATTTTTTAAATTGTTTTTAAAAGATTTATTATTTTAGAAAGAGAGCAGGGGAAGGGGCAGAGGGTATATATTTTTAGGAGATTGTTTTGGGAAGAATGTGTTGTAGGTGGGCTTTATTTTTTTTTAAAGATTTTATTTATTTATTTGACAGAGAGAGACAGCGAGAGAGGGAACACAAGCAGGGGGAGTGTGAGAGGGAGAAGCAGGCTTCTCGCTGAGCAGGGAGCCCAATGGTGGGGCTCGATCCCAGGATCCTGGGATCATGATCTGAGCTGAAGGTAGACGCTTAACGACTGAGCCACCCAGGCACCCCAGTAGGTGGGCTTTAAAGGGGAGAAAGACCATTGAGAAGGGTGCCATCCAGTGAAGAGATGGTGGTGGCTGAGCATCAGGTAGAGTTGGGGAAATATCAGTGGAATTGAGATATGTTTGGAGTTAGGTTTCTAGGATCTCAGGCTGTGAGGAATGAGGGCACAGAAGGTATTAAGGGTGACTTTTAGAGTTTTAACTGGAGCAAGTGGGGTAGGGGTTATGGAGGTTCCATTTACTGTGGGAGATGTGTGTAGAAGACTTAGAAATGGAATAAGGATACAGGGTTGGGGGGCAGTCAAATCTCCTTCCTATTGGGACATTTAACTGATTTTGCAATGCCTTTGAGACTTCCAAGCAGAGATGTCAAGTAGGTGGTTGGACATAGGAGTATGGAGCTCAAGGTAAAGATCAGAGTTGGAAATAAGAATTTGGAAATCACCACTGTATAGAACAAATGGTATTTAAATAGCATTTCCATGTGGCAAAAATTTGCAATAATAACCTTGTAATCTTGATTGGCTTCTTCTCTGGTACACACCCTTGACTTAATACTTGCCTTGCTTGTGATGGAAAATACTAGTAAATTTTAATTAGGAAATTAATATAAAATGTGGAAAAGGAACTCAAGTTCTCCCGAATCAACACAGTTGAATGAAAATAAGGTAAAATTTAGATTTCGAGAAAAACAGTTGAATTTAAAAGGCTGTAAAGAGTGCGGGGAGATTGCTCCTTAGACACGAGACAGTGGTAATATTATTTCTAAGATATGTACAGAAAATCACACTCTGAAAGCCACTACAAATTTGTGAGTTTTATAACCAGCCATTTAATGTTGGAAGGCATTCACATGACTGCCACCCCAGAAAGAGCTTATTTAATATAATAAAAGCACATAGTATAAAATTAGAAAGTCACCTGGAATGAGGAAATTATAGACTCTGTATCCTGTGTTTTAGAATTCTGATATTCCTTGCACTGGGATATCTAGTATATTGCTTGACCTGTTTACTTATGAAAACTTGATGAGCAACGCTTCTTTTTAAGGGGATAGTCAAATGATGACTGTTTGTTCTCAGGCATTTTATTATTAGCAGCAACGTGTAGAGATTTCTGTTGTAGGAACTCGAGACTGAAAGAAAGCTACACTTAACATTTTCTATAACAGCATCATTTTCTTTGATTTAGCCCAGACATATTTACTGAGCATCTCTTCCATTCCATGCAGAACTTGAGAGATTGAAATGAATAGGGAATGGTTACCTTTAAGGAATCCGTTGTGAAATAGGAAGATGAAAATTCTAACAAAATATTTTTCAGGTAAAACAGTTTTCTATAATTTGGTTGTGTCTTTTTTTCCTAGTAGAAATTAAAATAATTGCGAGTACTTTTACAGTAGGAAATATTTCATATGTAGGTGGGAATATTCAGGTAGGATAAGTTGGGAGGCTTGTTCTGGTCAGCCTACAGACCAGAAATGTTTCCTTAAATCCCTGGTGCCAGTTCTGATTTTCCCTCTCTGCCAGTATTATGTTCAGATAGTCTACCTTCTACCTGTTAACACAATAGATCTGTGTTCCTCATACTACCTTGATGGAGGATTGGATGTGTTTTCTTTTTGTGTACTGTGGCAGACCAATACTTTTATAAAAACGGTGTAAATTAATTATAAGGAAAAATTGTCTTGTGTTTTGCTTGCTTTTATTTCATATATAATTAGAGTTAACAGACATAAAAGAATTCTGTCAACTTGCTTTTAAGAGTTTCCAAAAGCTTACTCTATTTCTGTACTTCACTGGAGGCTGGGATAACACTTTCAACAGCACTGCAATATGTAACTCTTTGTTAGTATTGTTGCCTTTAAAATTCCTGTGTTTGCATCATTTACCAGTGAGATATTCTGATATAGGCTATTGTTTGGTTCTGTAGTTTCTTTGATAATTGGTATGTATGTGTTTTTAAAATTAATGCATGCTTCTTATTAAAAAATAGTAAACTCCTAAGATTATAGCTAAATTAAAAAAATATGACCTTGAAAGTAATAGCTGTCAACCCTTGGGTTAGGCTTGTGTGTGTCCTGAGCATTGAGTTTTGTGAGACTCTAATATTAATAGTAATGAGTATTAATTGTGTTGCAGATACTCACAGTGTTCAGTACTCACTGGAAACCTAGTTCTCTGTTTTCTCATGTATCTTATTTTCGTAATCTCTCCTCACACTCAGCCTCCGTTCAGTTAAACCTGAAATAAAGAAAAAGAAAGATGCTCTTGATGCCTTTTGAAGGGACATCAGAACACCTTTCCTCTCCTTTCTGGGACACAGGAGAGGTATTCCAGACAACTAATTCATTTTTTCCTGTGAATATTTTGTCCTATATTTTTCAGAGTAAAAGGTGTATATTTGGGGAAAAAACTGTGGATATTTGAGACTTGATCACTTCATTTCTTATTCACTGGAAGAAGAGAATGTTCAAGGAGATTGACAGATAGTCATGCTGAGAGGGCTCCTGTTTTGAAGGAGGAGCTGTGATTTGATCCTATCCTCCTGTCGGTTTTGGCAAGGAATGAGTTAAGGAGACTTCTTTGAACCTGGTGTGTCTACTCACACCCTGCTGACTCCAGGATGTGTTGCTACACCCTGTTTTACTCCTGACAGACTACCGGTGGCCTGTTTAACTGGTGATGGTTGTTTTCATTTGGTGTGGTGGAGCTTGTCCCTGATCTCCGTGGTGAGCCCGGAATCAATGCTGCCATATGCAAAGCTTGTGCCTCCATGGAGGGTCACGTATGTGGAATGGATTCTGTCCTGTATTGCCCACCTCTTCTCAATTTGTTACCCTTTATGGAGGACTGAGCAAAACACAGATCTTCTATCTGGGTTTTGGAGGCTATTTATTTGGGAATCATTTTATTCTGTAGTGAGTTTTGGAATCTAAGTCACTGTGGATTTTGCCTTTCTAATGGATTGAGATGGCAGACAGATTGAAGAGGAAGCCTGCAAAGAGGTATTACACTTTTTCTGGTACCTCTCGGAAGGATTCAGTGAAAGCGCTGAGGTTTTCAAGGTCTTCAAACCTCAGAAGAGCGACTTCAGAAATCCGCAAAAGGCAGGTTGGTACAGAAATTTCTGATCCCTTTATATTTCCTTTGGAGTTAAAAGTAACATTCCTTATGTTTATTTCTTAATATTCTTTTGAAAAAGTTTTTTGATTTCTTTGAACATTGTTTTACAGCTATGAAATCACATTGATATTTTCTGTGCCATCAGTCCGTTTGTGGATGTTTATTATTTGTGTGTATGTTTATGATTTAGTGCATGGGTTTAAATTGTTTACTGTGTGTTACAACACAAGATTGTAATGTTATCAGAAGATTCTAATTACTAATATGAACTCTTCTACTAAAACATTGTTTTAGGAGGACCCCCATGTTACCCACCATCTTACTGAAAGGATTACTGACTTTTATGTATACACAAAATATTAGAATCAAAGCAAATTAATATTTATACAAATTCATAGGAATATTGTTCCAGAAGACTGTTTGGAATTAAACTTATTTTTCCTAAAAGATACTTTGAGGCTACTGAATGGAAGTACAAGTGTTAGGAAGAGATTCTCTTCTGGCTGTGTGCTTTCTTGATGTTTTGTTTTACTGTTGATGTGCTGAATATACGACTTTAGGTTGTCCAAATAATACGTAGCATGTATTTCAAAAGTACTGTGTTAGAAGTGAAAAGATTCCCTTTTTTAATGTTATTATCTTTGGAGCTACTTTTCAATTATCAAACAACAACAATAATTGGTAAAATTACACATAATCACACACCACACACAAAATATAATTTTTTTCCTTTATAATTTATTGTTGGACGCGCCCCCGCGGGGCGGGCCCCCCCCCCCCCCCCCCCCCCACCGAATGGCCTTTTGGTAGAATGGTTCTTTTTGAATTCCATTAAATAATATCCATGTCCCTACTGGGTGAATAATTGTGTTTTCAACATTACAGTTAAATGCTTCAGAACTAATTCCTTCTTTTATAGCTCAAATTCAGCCCAGTATTTATCTGGAAAGTTTATGATTGTGTTTTGGAACATCTCTCAGTGATCTATAGAAGTGGACACTGGAGATTATTTTGTATCATCCATTCTATACTTTGGTCCTCAAATTTCTGCTAAATCTTGAGTAGTTTTAGTTTTATCTTTTCCCTTGCTTTTCCTTATGAGTATGGAGAATACTACATATCAGAAGCATATCAAGTGCTGAGACGTTCCAGATCTCTAATATATTTCCTCCAGCAGAAATCACAACCATAATAGATGTTTGTTGGTTAAGAATTCTGAACAATCCTGAATCATTTCAGTGTGACACTGTTTATGTTCAGATCAATATAGTTTTGAGTTAAGGGCACAGAATAAAACCTGTTTTTAAGAAATGAAACCTTCTATGTAGAGTGTACAGAAACTAATACAGGAAAGGAACGAGGAAGTGAAGGTACTGATTCAGTTGGCAGAATCCTTTCTCTTCCCTCTTGAAGAAGCATTGAATTTAAAATTCTGCTTGAACTCAAGGGTGGGGGCCTATGTGTTGGCATTTGATACTTGAGAATTTAAATATGAGTGCCTTGTATTGTCATTAAAGATTCCGTGGCATTGTTTATAGAAGTAGGGTATAGTTCTCTGCCAAAATCCAATTTGTTTAATTAAATTCTGCTGAGCATTTCTAACTGCCTGCCCTAAACTACTTCTAATTGCTTGTAGTTCCAGTGGTAGTAATAGTAGGCATGGTATTCTGCTCTTGTAAACATGCTTTTAAATGATTAAGTTCTAAGCTGTCTGGTAAAATGTATTACTTTTTCATCTTAAAGGTGAGATGTGGTCTTTTGGAGGGTGCATGGGGACATTGGCAGTGTAGATAAAGAGCTCAATTAGAACTCCTGCACAAGTTTCGGGGTCAATTTGTGGATGAGAGTATGTAACACTAGTAAGATAAAGACATGTGTGTGTCCCTCCCCCGCCCCCAGCAAGATATATCCCCTCCTTAGAACATCATTTCTCGACCTTTTAGCTATGATCAAGTGTAGAACATCATTTCTTTGCTAGATGCCAGCGTGTGACATTTAAGCGGCCATATAATTTCAGTTTTGTCCATCACTTTGCTTAAGCAAAGGTTTCTGTGGAAAATATAAGCTTCAAAATCATTGTTTTGTATATATTTTTTGGGGGGGGATGGGAGGTTATAGTTAGAACAAGAGTATAATGATACCTCTGAGAGTTGTCGAGAGAATTGAGATCATGTATTAAATGGAAAAAGAAAGCTAAGAGAAGCTGAAGTGTCATATATTGGACAGTTTGCTGGGTTCACAAGGCAAGGGATTGAATTTCAAGCATGTATGATTGAAAAATCTGCCCCAGCAAAACCAGAACCTGGTTTTTGAAGTAAATGGTTGAAATTCATGCATCAGGATGTGTGCATGATCCAGTGTGTATGGATTAGTCATTTTCTTCAATACCAGTGCTGTGATTATTTACCTGTAGATCTGTATATGCTGACTTCTAGATCTTGATTATATAGAAAATTACAATCTAGATGTAGAAGTCAGCAGAATGATGCATTCTGACAAAATTGCTTAATGGTGGGAAAACTGAGAAACTTAGAGGATTTTTAAAAAAAATTCAACAAAAAGAAAGCTTAGGAGCTTTAAGTTAGATACACAGTTTATAGTTTATTGAAAAGTCTTCCTTGGTAAGTAGAATACCCAGAACTCAAAGTAATGCTGCCTTGATCTTTTAGGGCCTAAAGGTGATTATTTTGAACCCCCTTGATACTTATCGGTAAGTAAACAACAAAGGAAATTGGGTGGGTTTTCTATTAAACATTCTAGAAATGTGCACTGTCTAGTCTGTGTGTATGAGAAGTTAACATACCAATTTTCCATGTTCTGTTAAGAGCCACATGTGGAAGAATGTCAGTTAATCGGAGTCTGGCACTGTACACACAAAGTTGTATTTTTATGCCAGTAATTCTCTCCATTATAGACGTGCCCCCCATTGTCCGCCATAATACAACCCTGTTGATCATAAAACCCTCAAACATCTGTTCTTGTTAAGTGCCTATAGGAAACTGCTTAAGAATATTTAACAAGTTAGGAATATATAACACTTCTCTTTTATAAAGTGGTTATAATACAGGTGGTGGTTTTTCTTCTTCTTCTGAGAGAGAGTGACTTAGATTGCTAAATGGAAAGTAGAACGTGTATCTGTGGACAACTTGGAAGGGTGGTCTTTTTTTTTTCCTGCCTTACGAGAATAGTTTCCTAATCATAGCAGAAAAGATAGTTTTGGCTACTAATGTCACCCAGATGTAAAGGAGAAATGTGTTTTGTTTTTAACTGAGGTAGAGTTGACACACAATGTTACAGTAGTTTTAGGAGTACAACATAGTGGTTCAGCAACTCTGTTCTTTATGCTGTGCTTACAGGTGTAGCCACCGCTTGTCCCTGCACAACACCATTGCAGCGTCATCGACTACATTCTCTGTGCTGTACCTCTCCTCCCTGTGACTTACTCCGTGAACGGAAGCCTGTATCTGCCGCTCCCCCCAATCCGTTTTGCCCATCCCCCCACCCCTCTGGAGGGAAACGTGTTCTTGATACATTTTGGGACATTGCTGTTTCGATATTAAAAGATTATCGAATTTGATCTGTTATTACTCTTATGTTGCAAAGTTGTATATTCTTTTTCTCACCTCAGTTAATGTGAAGTTCCTAAGCTTAAATACAATTCATGTGTTCAAGAGTAGCATGTAATTTTTTAAATAATTAACTTTATCTTTACCCTATGTAATTAGGTACATATGATTGTACTCAAAATATTAGTTTAAAAAATATAAACCTTAAGTATTTGCTTCCCTCAGATTATCCTAGGGCAGATAAATTTTCTTTCCAAAACACACTATCTCAGTTTGACAGATTTCTGATTTGCATGGAAGCAGGCTCTCCTTAGTTATCTTTAGGGAAATGTTGTGTCGGCCACTAGGTGTTAATTGTAGTCCACAATTCTCCACTGACATTTCTTTATTAAGAGGGTTTGTTCTGAAATGGCAGCCAAGTTTAAAGTAGGCTGCAATAATTGTGGATTTAAAAAGAGATGAATTCAGAGCATCTAAGACCAAAATATTACAAGGAAGTGAAGTGCACGTAGGCGAAGTAAATGTAGGTGATAAATTCCTGTGATGGAATTTATTATCCTCAAGGTATTTTTAAAAAAGACTGTTGAATACAGTTTTCTAGAAAGAATGAAGTGAGGCTAAGGTCTGTAGCTTTATGCTTTCTCTGCATCACTTACTTCAGATAGCAGTTTCACCACATCCTAGTATAACCAAGACAGGCAGTGGCTACCAAATTTCAGAAGGACCATTGTGAAACATTTCTCATTTTGAATAAAAAACTTAGGCAGTTGGAGGATCAGTATATATTTTTTGAAAGGCAACAGTTCGTCCACGGGGAGCATATTAAAACAGAGCGGATACAGTGCAGTTGATCAGGGAGGGAATATAATGTATATTCTGAACTAGTGGTTATACATGATCACAATGAGGACCTATCTCAGATTAAAAAAGATGATTGTGTCTGCCACGTGGGAACAGGTAGCTGCTCGGTGAGAGTGGGTGCGGTGGTAAATCTTTTGTTTACCATTCTGGGTTGTGAACTAAGTGCACTGTAATTTATGTTGATTTGTGCTTTAAAAATCTTCAATTTTATTCTTGATCATAAGGAGGGTGGGTGAGAAAGATAAAAAAAGTTGACATAAATACTGTAAGTGGTGAGAGGGAGAGCGGTTAACCTTTGGAATAAAAGCCATATGTAACTAAATCGAGGATTTTTTTTAGCAATACGTTGATTTTAGAGTTGTATCTTTAAAACCATAAAACATGTTTTTGAAATTTATGACCTACTTCTCTTTCCCCTTAGGAATGCTACTTCTGGATTCTTACAGCAGTCATGGCTTGTGTAGCAAATGCTGATCTTCGTAATGGTTGCAAGGATTGACATTAGTGCTTAAAGAATCAATTCTCTTTGATTTGGAAATACATATAATCATATTTTGGCAAGCATTTTACCCTTTCCAATTTCTACTAACCCCAGTGTTTAAATATGTCTTAAAGCATTATATGGTAACATCAGCCCCTTGGTATTTCTACTTTTCTTGATTTTAATGTTCGTTAGGAGTTTGAAATACAATATTGTATGTCCGTTATAAGAAAAACTTGAAGAAAAGGATCTCTGACCCTCTAACACAAAGCATGACTTTATTAATAACAGTCATTCTTTGGTTATCTGGCTTTGGATAGCTTTTCAGTATAATCTTTTGGTAGGATACATAAGTAACTTTGTTATATAGTATATATTTTAGTTCTTCATAGTAGACTTTTGTTTTCATTATAGGATTGAAAGCCAAATTTTTAATAAACAGCTTTGGAATGTTTTTGTACCTATATTTTGAAGACCCTCTGAGGAATTTAGGTACCTTAGGTAAAATATTAAAAAAAAACCCCTCACCTTTGATGCCAATGCTTTTGAATATTCAAGTCATCACAATATGGGAAAACAGCCCTCCTGTCAAAGGTCCTGTTTCTTTTCAGTAGTTCCAAGCCGGTCATCACCTTTTTTTTCCTGATCATGCATAGTTTTGTTAATAGTTAGAGGTATTTTTCCCCCCACCCTTTCTGTCTCCCCTGTTTTCATCTGCTGTGTTCACTGCTGTGTCCCTGACACCTAGAACAGTGTGCGCCGCATGGAGAAAGCTCTCGGTATTTGTTAAATGAAAGGATGAAATGAATAGAAATGAGTTAATACCCATGGTATCTTTGCCTTGAGAAGGCTCTGTTGGGCAAATAAGATTTTTCTTCTTCTCTTGATTTCCATGAAAATTAAATATTTTTTATTACATGTAAGTATAACTTTACACAGAAGGCTTTACAAACAGTGTTCTCTCCTATCTGTATTTGAAGACATTTATATTGTGTTAGTCACAATCATGAAATCCTGTAAAGCTAGGTTTGGAGGAAGAGAATTTTCTCTTTTTCCTCTCTCACTCTCTCTCTCTCAGCTCTTCTAGGATTTTGAAGTTACTCCAATGGATGTGTGAAATGTGAAAGAGACTTTCTAGTTCACATCTTCCGTGGAATGTAGTAGGAGTGTGGTGCCAGTGAAGCCGTGACCTGGGTGAACAGGTTGTGTCGGGTAGAGAGCACCTGCAGAATCCCACTACAGACCTACTCTCGTGGAATAGGAAGGCTTCTGTGTAGCAGGGTATTTTTATGCTGGTAGAACCGGAACTTTCTTGATACGGGCAAGAAGTTTGCCTGAGCTGCGGTTATCAAGGCACTGTCCCAGAGCCCTCACCGTTCGCATTTGCAATTGTGGCCAAGGACAGCTGTTTTACTGCTTTTGATCTATGAACAAGTAGCAATAACTCTTTCACACATCTTTCCACCTTAAGCACCCCAGGCTGCCTGGGGGAAATCTGTATCCATTGCCAGTCCTCCCAGGACATTGAAGGATGAAGGAGAAGATGAGGCAGCGTCAGTGTGCGACATCTTCTGTCCTTGGTTTTCAGAAAATCTCTGCTTCTCACTCCCTTTTATGTGACCTTAGTACATGAAAACAGCAGGTATTTTTTCCTTCAGGCCCCACAAATGAGAACAGAGCTTATTATGATGTATTACTTTTAACAAAATCATCACAGTATAATTAGTATTTCCTATGGAATTTAAGAATGAACATCAGCTACAGTAGTTGACATTACCATGCTGCTTCATTTATCAAGACCAAGTCCACCGGGCCTGGGGATTGGGCCGTGCCAGTCTTTGGGTTTGTCCAGTTGGCCTGGACTGGAAAGATGGGCACCCTAGGTTTGTCCCCTGCCACCCGTGTATGAGTCCTGTAATGCTTCAGAACCGTTTACTGCAAATATATCTCAAATGGAGCCAGGTACAGAATCATCTTAAATCATGCATTTTTCAGTGCCAGAAAGTGTCAAAAATTTCTCTGTTTTTTTGCATAATGTTCTCATGGCTCAGTGATGAATACGATTGCAACAAGGCAGCTTTAAATCATTGCACTGCTTTTGAAGTAGCCATAGTGAATGCTGTTGCACAAGGCACCATTGGTCTTCTCAACCGCTGGCCTCCGGGGTGCTTTGGCTGTGGATAAATGTGTTTTCTGAAACTTTCTGGAATGACACTTGGAGCACAGTCACTCTTTCTTAGAAATGGAATTCTTGTTACTTTAACAGGAAGATTGCTTCTGCCAGCTTGGTTTGCCCTTGTTAATGTGTTCATTTTAATGTTTAGATTTTGTTCTTGGATTTCCAAACCAATTTCTCAATCTGTGTCAATAATCATGTCAATAATCAGTAGCTATTTGTAATTAAGTTTAGAATGTTTCTGAAAGAGCTGGAATAGATTGGTTGTTGTTGAGGGTGGAGAGTTTGGTATCCAAATCAAAGTCTGGGTTCAGATTTGGTCCAGACAAGGTCTGGTTCAGAACTTTCATTTTTAGTTTTTGGAACCGTCAATTCCATATTATGTGTGCGTGCTCTGCTTCCCGCCTTCCTGCCTTGAAGGATGAGGGAAAGGGAACCAAGCTCAGAAGCAGAAGCGCAAGTGAGGCACCCTCTAGTGGACGGTAGGAGGATAAACCTAGGAGTGGATTCAGTCTTGTTGAATTATTCCTCGGGTGCCATCTAGAGTCTAGTAGTAAGACTGAATTAACCTTTGAGCTTTGACAAAGAGCATGGAAGAAAAGGAGATTCTTAGATACTTTGTATTGGGAATCTACAGTGATTGAAGTCAGTAGCAGTTTCTTGCTACTTGATTAGCCACGTAATTAATATATATTGCACGAATACACATACGAGGGTTTAAAAATCATTAATGCCTCAGTAATGTACCTTTTATACTTTAATTTGTTTTTTTTGGGGGGGGGTTGGCTTTTACTTAGAGATAAATTATGTGGTTCATGAGAATTTCTTTTTTAGTATGATTATACTTTAGTTTATTTGAATTACTATACTTATTTTGATAAATACATTCTAGAAATCTTCATTATTAATAACTTTCACAGATGATATTAAGTACAGGAAAGTTTTCCAGGTTTTCTTTTTATGGAAAGTTTTTTTTACTAAAAAAAAAAAAAAAAACCAAAACAACAACAAAAAAAACCAAAACAAAAAAACCACAAACTTTTTTTTTTTTTTTTTTGGTAATTGTGGTTTTATTTATGTCGCTCCCTGCTTGTTAGGGTGCCTTTCTTGAAAGGTGCTCATTTTCTCTTTTGGACATTGTCTCTGTCTCTATCTGTATATATTTACATATCGTACACATAAACACTTGTATAATTCATGAAATAGTACGGTACTACCTGCAAATTCAATGTAAGCCATTACACAAGAATAGGTCAGAGTATGCTTAAGAACTCAGAAGTGAATTAGAAAAAGGTATTAAATGTTTTGCAGAGAAAGACTTGCTTCAGATGTACCTCTTCTGATCTTGTTTGGAGTGACAGACTGTAACAGTCACTAATTTTGCTAAGAGAAAAGTTTTGATTGCATTTGTTATTGACACAGACATTGACATAACTAAATATACTGAAAGAATTCTTTTTGGAAAAATGGAAAGTGAAAAGTTTTGTGGATAACTAGAAAAGTGACACAAGCTCTTTAAAATGTTTCACACACGTGGAACTTCTCAGGCATGGGTGGCTCCTAAATTGTGAGCTGATCCCCTGTGTTCACTGTGCCTGTTTGCTGGATCCATATTTGCCCACAGTCAGGTGTTTGGAAGTAGAGGGAGCATTTTGAGAACGAGGAAAACTGATCATGGAGAGAAGGGGGGCCAGCCGTTCATTTCTCCCCTTCTGAGAGGGCAGCTGAGCTGTCTGAGCATAGACAAAGTAGCGACCTCCTCCCCCTATCGGATGTATCTTTGGTAAAGTGTGGGAAGTGGTACTGTTCCTGGCACTAGGCTGCACATTTTAGGTGCTGCCACAGGCCTGTGCTGAAAGGAACAGCATGCGACTCTCCCCAGGGCCTCCAGACCTTTAAGCAGGTACTGCTCCATGTTAAGGAACTTCATGCAACGCTAATTACACAAAATGCTCCACCTTCCACTCTGAAGGGTGTATCTGAACGTCAAAGCCTCTCGTCTGTGCTGTCTCCTTTCACCGTCAGGAAAGCCCCTCCTTTGATGGAGAGGTTGAGCTGTTTGTCCAAGCTGTGATATCTCATTCCTGATGCTTTCATTCTCAATCGCTGCACCTCAATGAAGGCCTGGGCATCACCATCCAGGCCCAGTTTTGGCTGGAGATGAAGAACTAGATCATGTCTGTTGTCTTTTCTTTCCCCTTTATCCTGTGCAAAGATTATGCTTTCATAACTTTCTGTTTCTAAGCTCCAGAGCGAATAGGTTACCCCCTGTTTCTCTGCATGTTTCTCGACTCCTTCAGGCCACCGAAGTGGTGGTTAAGCCAACTCATTTTCCTTCCATCAAATGCTAGCAGTTTGGGGAAAAAAATACAGAACCTTAATCAGGCCTTTCAATAAAAAAGTTGACATTTGCACTGTATGAATGTCTCAAGTTGCTTTATTTGTACATTTGTTTTAGGATATTTGAAAGTAGGTTTTATTTCATCATAAACTGTCCTTTATTAGTTATAAGTGAATTGGCTTTGCCAGCATATTGGGTACATGAAGTGCATCTTTTTGTCTCTTGTTTCTCAGGTAGAAAAATTATAGCTTCAGTTAGGAAGTAGGTTTTTGACTTGAGACTCCCAGTATCTTGAAGGGGGCTATGTTACGTAAAAAGATGAAAACGTCTTTGTTATACACAATCCTATTACTTCTGCCAGTTCAGTTAGTCATAATCGTAGCCCTTTCTGCTACATGTAAAAGGTGACTTTTGGCAGGTAATTTAATGTGTGAAAGAATATCTATTGTCAGTTCGGTTTTAAAAGTTACATTTATTTAAATTGCTAGTTCATTAGGTTAGTAGATTGAGTTCTTCAGTGCCAGTATCCAATAAGAGGGGCAAATTGGGGCACAGTAACCACAGAAATGTTTTAACAATATTGTTATAGGACATACTACGTCTCTGTCATGTTTTAAAATAAATTTCTCAGTCTGGAAATACCCGAGCATAGCTTCTGTCGAGTGACTTACTGTCTGCATTTTTGCTGAACAAGAATCACTATCATCCTTGGATCTGGGGTTGGCAGTTTCAGCCAAGGTATGCCTTATGGTTGCTGAACCTACGCTTTGTAACTCTGGGGATCTCTGTCCATGTGCTCATTGGTGTCTATTTGGGTCAGTGAGGGAATGATAAATACACTTTATTATCGCATGCATCTTAATTTTGCTCCGTTTAGCTGTGCATTTCAGCAGCTGCGCATTTGGGGCCGCTGTGTCTGGCCACACAGGCCTGTCCCGCATAGCTCATGGGAGCCACCCCATAAACCACTGGGCAACGTGGCACACTTATCTACATCTCTGGAAACCCCTTGAAAATACTCTATGTTTAAAATATACTTTATGTTGGGGCACCTGGGTGGCTCAGTCAGTTGAGCGTCTGCCTTCGGCTCAGGTCATGATCCCAGGGTCCTGGGATCGAGCCCCGCATCGGGTTCCCTGCTCCGCGGGAAGCCTGCTTCTCCCTCTCCCACTCCCCCTGCTTGTGTTCCCTCTCTTGCTGTGTCTCTCTCTGTCAAATAAATAAAATCTTTAAAAAAATATATATACTTTATGTTCTAAAATTTTATTCTAAGTTTTTAAACTGCCCATGTTTAGAGAAAAATCACATAGGCATTTATGTAGATGTTATGTGTGTTTCGACCAAACTCCTATCCCTTTGACAAACCTTATTTGAAATTAAACTGAAAAGAGTTTTTATAATTACAAATATTTTTAATACTGGAAGGAGCCTTGGAAATAATTTTTATCTGGCTCCTTTTTTTTTTTTTTTTTTTTAAGATTTATTTATTTATTTTTATTTGAGAGACAGAGAGGGAGCACCCAGAGGGAGAGAGGGAGGGAGAAGCAGGCTTCCCGCTGAGCAGGGAGCCTGATGCGGGACTCGATCCCAGGACCCTGTGATCATGACCTGAACCGAAGGCAGACACTTAACCGACTGAGCCACGCAGGCGTCCCTGGCTCCCTCTTTTAGTGGAAGGAACACAGGCCCAGATGGCATGTGTGGATTTGCTTTTGGAGGAGAGCCTTCTACGGGGCCCAGGTCTCCTGGCTCCTTGCTCTTTAATATCTGTCTGCTTTTTAGGATCAGATTCTTAGGGTTTAGACCAAGCCAATGCTTATGTGTGCTCTTGTATTGCACTAATATTTACTATTAAAAGCGATTTTGTGGATAAATTCTAACCAATAAAGTTGTAGAAATTAATCCTTTGAAAATAATATAACTTTAGTGTTTATTCTGTGCCAGGTACAATTATAAGTACTTTATGCATTTTAACAAACTGGTCGATAACCACTCTGTGAACAGGTTCTGGTATTTTCTCCATTCCCTGGATGAGGAATTCGAGGCACCATGCTAATATGCCAGCATTAAGCTGTTACTTCTCCAGTCCGACTCCGCTCCTGATGCTCTGCTCTGCACGGCGTCTTTTCTTTTCTTCTTTCTTTCTCTCTCTCTTTCTTTCTATTATTATGATGATGATGATGTTCAGTTAGCCAACATATAGTACATCATTAGTTTTTGATTGCATGGCATCTTCTGCCTTAGTTGCTCCCTATCAGTGGGC
Source organism: Halichoerus grypus (assembly GCF_964656455.1). Lineage (NCBI taxonomy): Eukaryota > Metazoa > Chordata > Mammalia > Carnivora > Phocidae > Halichoerus > Halichoerus grypus. Next base: position 72,545,015 of record NC_135717.1, on the reverse strand, counting down.
ACAGGAAGGAAGGAGGGGGAGGTGGCACTTGTTTTTTTTTTTCTTGTTTGTTTGCTATTCCTGTCTGCATTGCCCAACTTTGGTCATTAAGTGCCAGTTGATTCAGGTTTTCAGCTTTTTGTCTGGCAGCCCCCATACCAGCTTCATCAGGCCTCCAGGAGTTAGCCACAGCAGGCTGAGCACCCCTGCTTGGAGCACTCCCAGCACCAGCTCTGCATAGCCTCTCCTCCGAGCGCCTAGGGGACCAGCACAGCCCAGTGGTCCTCCTCTTCAGAGGGCAGCGCCCCAGCTCCATGAAGTCCTTCCGCTGACTTCCCTACATCCCAGCCACGGTGTGTGGCACCCTCTCCTCAAGGGCCGGGTAGCTGCCCACGGCCCCCCCCTCCCCCCAGGCTTCCAGGTCCTGCCCACCCCAGTCTCCTCTGGTTCTCAGCTTCAAGGGTGTAGCTGCTTCTGGCAGTTCACCTGTTCACCCGATTCCTTATATTAAATTCTTGGTTGTGATTTCTGTTTGCCTCACTGGATCCTGACTGTACTTTTGGTGTATATTACAGGATATTCAGGATTAAGCAATTTAGATAATAAAACAATTTTTGTAAATTTATTCTAAGTAATACTCCATTTTTAACTAGTATCTAGTTATTAATACTGGCACATATTTTTGGAAATTTACCAAGGGGTATAAAACCTAAACAATCTTTTTTAAAAAAATGGAATGATGCCACTTTCTTTATTGATCTCCAGAATTGCTAAATGAAGCTGAAAGTAGGAGGTAGCTGTGATATGTTAGTGAAATCTTGTGGCATTTGGGAAAGATGCTGATCTAATTAGAATAATAGATATCAGTTGATTTTAATGAGGTGTAAGTGGACTTATTTATCTCTGGACAAAAGCTCTTCTCTCACTCACTGAATTTCAAACTGCCACAAACCTTTCTCTCCCGGTCTCCTCACCCCTACACGTAAGGAACCAGGAAATAGTGCTTAAAAGTGGGCAGGTTCTTGTTTCTTAGTTGGGCCGTTGCCAAGGATCTAAAAGACCTGGTCATTATTTGCAAAAGTTTAGGGTCAACGTTTGCATCAGCACATAATTCCTTATGGAGTGAAATGTAGAAATGTGGCAGCTTGGCTCTTCTCCCCCTTGGGCACCGTTTTGAATGTTTAATAAAAGGCTGTTTCCTCACAACATGTTTACATCCAGCTTGTATGCATGCCTTAGCTTGGTGCTTTTGCAATTTTTATGTAGCATCTGTTCCCGAATCCAAGAGTGCTAACAAGGCCTTAATACAGATAGCAGTCAGGACAGCGGGGAGCTGCTCCTGTCGGTTTCTGACTTCTCCTGCGGTCTGGAGTTATTATTCATAATGTAAATTCTCTTGCCATTCCCAACATGTACATAATTAATGGCAAAGAGTATCCAAGGAAGTTCGGCAGCCACAAGTAGGTCACCATTACCAGATGTTTAATTATTGTCATTAGGAAACATTTGGAAATACCTGGTGAGCTTTCTAAAAGCATAACAATAAGCAAATCCCTTTGGATTTTGACGGATGGTTCTTTTGTATTGAATGATGATTAAAGTGATTACAGGCACAGCGCTAGTGCCTTCTCTGGAACATCTTTATCAAAAAGAGGTAATAATTATGCTACACTCAATATGAAATACACGTCATCTCCCTTTTCATTTGTTCCCTGATTTCCTTCGACTGTGCCAAGTTTTAATTAATGTGCTTCAATAGTATGAAAACTTGAGCATCTATAATTACATCTTTAGTAGCAATATTTAAATCTTTACTGACAATATATTTATCATAGAACAGTTTCCAGAATTAAGGTCAGTTATCTGGAACCTCAAGAAAATATTGGAAAGAAATGTCTTCCAGATGGTTTTTTAAAATACATTTTGGAGGTTAAAAATAAAATACAAAAAAAAAAAAACCACCCCAAAACAAAAAAACCAAACCCACCCAAAAATATTTCTTGTGGCATATGAGAGGTAGTGGTGGTAAATAAATCTGACAAAGGAAGGGAATTTTAAGTGTTTTTTTATTTTTTCTTCAAGCTCAAATGTATATGTCATGAAAATTTTTGACATTTTACTGCTGTGTGGGAGAGCTGTTTTCTTTTTTTTTTTTTTTTAATATTTTATTTATTTATTTGACAGAGAGACAGCGAGAGGGAACACAAGCAGGGGGAGTGGGAGAGGGAGAAGCAGGCTTCCCGCTGAGCGGAGAGCCCGATGTGGGGCTCGATCCCAGGACCCTGGGATCATGACCTGAGCCGAAGGCAGACGCTTAACGACTGAGCCACCCAGGCGCCCTGGGAGAGCTATTTTCAAGTCATCATTTCAAATGTTTGTTTTTGAGCTCGCATTGAAGATTACATGAAAAAATCTTTTTGGTATTTGAATTCAGTTCTGAGGAGCATGGGGAATCTCTGTATCTCTTACTCTTTACTCCTTTCTCGCACTGCTTCTCTTGTTCATCTTTGCTCGTTCCCGTTCCTGTGGCTTGTCGTAGTAGAATTTAAAGTTTCTGTTAAGTGAACATTTTGGTTTTTAAAGCAAATTTCCTAGACTCCAGTTAGCTTTAAGATGGACCCGCTGGCTCCCCCTTGTGTCCACTCTCTGTATTGTCCTTCCCAGGGCTCTTCCTAAAACAACACCTAATGCCAAATTCATTACTGTCTTTAAAAAGTGAGAATGGCTGTATTCAGAATATTCAGGCTTTTGGTGATATTCAGTCTTTTTGGTGATATCCTGCATATGATTCCCCACTCCACTGGGCCCTACATGATCAGGAGAAACACAGGCTAAGGACATGCCTATTGTCTTTTTTACTTTTTTTTTTTTTAAACAGATAGGATTTATCCTATTGTCTTTTACAGATAAAACACACAAAGAAATTGATGTGAACTGATATGTTAGAAAGATTTATAGACAAACACTGTGCATTGTGAAAAAGTTAAGCAGGTGGCTCTAGAAAAGAAATTTATATAAAGTCTTTGTTATGTACAATTCAAACTCCAATTTTTAGGAATTTATAATGATTTGATAAGAAGCTGAGTTTACCTGTTCTTTCGAACAGTATAACACAGGTAAGATTGCAGAGTGAATATGCTAACGCACACAAAAATCCCTTGTTTGTGTAAGAGAATTGGCTGTTTTCTTAACAACAGGTTTGAATTGCAAATGTGCTCAGCAAATGCTGGGTGGAGTGTTGGGCTCAGAAAAAACATTTGTCATGTGCTCTTCTATTTTCATACTAGGGAAGAATACAAAGTAATTTTTAAGCACTTAATTTTATGGTTCTCACTAGAAGGCATTTGGGGCTTAGAAGGGGGAAATGGATACAGTCATGAGCAATCAGGGACAGATTGTGATTTTACAAAGAAGAGGTTAGGGTCAGCAAATGTTTTGCACATCAGCATGAAGGAAAGTAGAGATGTGGAAATGTGCATCATGTGTCCTTGTGACAGTAGAGTGTCTGCCTTAGAGAATAGCTCAGGCAGAGCCATAAAATGGAAGATCTTGAAAGCCGGGCATCAGAGTTGAATTTTGGAGTGTCATGTGTTGGTAAGGTGAATGGGCTAAGGAAAATGGAGAAAAGAGAAGTTAAACAGGTTTTGTGATTGGACTTGGTCTGCAGTTTGATATGATTTAGCAGTATAGGATTCTCGTGGAACCATGGAGCTCTATTTTTGTTTTTCATCAGTGGAACATTTGCTTTTCCACTGAGAGTCATAGATATTTTCCCATAGAAAGGCAAGCAGTGCATCTTGGGCTCTAGAGCACAGTCTGGATTCAAATGGCTAGATTTCAAAATCAGCCCAGCTCCTTATCTGCTGTGTGACCTTGGAGAAGTTAATTAACTTTTCAGTGCAATTGCAGAATGGTGATAATAGTATCTGTATCAGAAGGGGGTTGTTGTGAAGGTGAAGACAGTGTTTGGTAGATGATATCACCTTATACATGTTAGCTATTATTATTGTCATTTTTTTGGATTTGCATATCCTTTCCCAGAAGCCAGTGGTGGAGTTATCTTTACGATACTTCTTTGAACTGTTTTTCACAATTTTATGGGCATCAAATGTGTTTATCCTCACATAATCCCTATTAGAGCCATGTAATCATGTTCATATTTTTATAAAGGTTGTCAGTTTGATATTAGAGCAAGGAATAAAGACAAGGTGTGAATTGTTCTGTTAACTCATGCCTCTGTGTTAATGTGAAGCAATTTAGAAGAATTCTACCATAATTGAGTGTACACAACCACAGATGTCTCTTTCCTCATCCTTCTGCCCTGGGATCGTGTCTCCAAGTAGTATGTCACAGAGAGTGGAATCTGCCTTCACAGACCAGGGGCCCCTGTGGATGCACACAGCGAGTGCTCTCTCAGGGTCCTCTGTCGGGGGGTGCCAAGGCCAGAAAGTCAGTCTCCTTACGTATTTTTATATAGAGGTGTGCTGTTGATCTGAGTGTTTTCCTGTGTCCTTCCAAACTTGGGTTCACGGTCTCAGGCTACACATGCTGTTTTTATGTTTCTTTGTGGGAGCTTTTTTTTTCCCCCCAGAGGAAGGAAAGTTTGTGGAAAACGGGAGAAAATGAAAAGATAGGATTTTTCAGGTCTTAAACACAATGAACATATTTCTGTGGGGGACTGAGGAGAAGCTGTTAGGGAATGGGTGAAGGAAAGGGCCAGTGGAGTCCATCTATGCTGACCAGGGGACTACAGAGTGGAATCAGAAGCTGGGGCTTTTTTGCGTAAGTGGTTCTACGTCCAAATATTGTCTCCTTTTTAACGTTTGAACATAATTTGTTCATTCTAAGAATGCAGTCCTTGTAACCTAGCCTCAAATAAAAATTTTCTGATTATTAGTCCTTATGTAAGACCCTCCAAACCTTTCTCTTCCTTAAAAGTGAGGAGCACTGGGAGTTCTACACAAACAATGAATCATGGAACACTGCATCAAAAACTAATGATGTAATGTATGGTGATTAACATAACATGATAAAATAAAAAAAATAAAGTGATCTAGGCTAACAGTTTTTTCTTCTTAAATGTGTGTGTGCGTGCACGTGTGCGTGCGTGCGTGTGTGTGTTTTGCCATGCTTGCCCAGCCTCAGAGCTGTACAGTTTATCACTTAAAGGAACACGTCTGTTTCGATGCTCCCCCAGCTCTTCATTCCATTTGCTTTAGTTACCAACTTTTTATTTGCAGTGCACAGCTCTGTATAACAAGCTGGAGTCAACCCACCACTTACACAGTTGGCTACTTTATACATAAGCTCCTTGTTACAGTTTAAAGAATTTGCATAGTTGAGGGGCATAGATGCAATAAACCTTAGACATGAGCATGTTTCATTCTCTAGAATTTATGTCTGTCTTTTCCATGTGGGATCCATAGGCTCCCCGAGAGTGGTAGGTCTCTGTGCTGGGTGAGTGAGACATAATCCATCCCATGCACGACACATAGCTCAGTCAGTGTACTGTTCGTATGCCAGGTTGTCCTCTAGCTCTTTCTGTATCTGTACTTTTGTCTGTAACTTGAAGGATTTGGGTCCTTTTGGAGTCTTAGTTTTTCTATCAGGTCTTCACCTCTGGCCTTAACATCCTTTGGTTATTCAGCAGAACGTTTTAACTGGGTGCGTTCTCTGTTTTCTGGGATCCAGTGCTTGGCTTTGGAAGAAAGTGAAGAGAGACCTCTTCCTCAAATCCCCTAAGGAAACAGGGTTTAAAAGGAAAAAAAAAAGCACGAAAGCTTTTCGGGCCATCATCTTGTTCTTGTCAGCCATCAGCCCAGATCATTCAGAGATGCTTGCGTGCTCCTTGATGGCCAGCAGTGGACTGGCGGAGTGGCTCGCATGGCCTGAAATCATGCACATGTCCACACAACTTACAGCCAGCTTGCTTGGGAACTCAGTGAGAACCAGGAGGAAAAAAAGCTGCTGGCATGGGCCAGGCACACAGACCATGGGATTGTTTGTCAAGCAAGAATAGATACCGTGTCTGCTTCATGGAACTTGCTTCTACTTAGGGGCCAGCCATTAATCAAGTAATTACACTTTGAAGTGTAAAATTTGCCAGGAGTAAGATTGCGTGCACTGAAATCTAAATTGTGCTCAGCAGATAAGTCAGTCCACTGTGTTCTGCGGCACCCCCTCCCCCATCTTGGTTTTCCAGAATGAAAAGGGTCTAAAGTAACTAATACAGATTTTCCAAGATCCACGTGTCTTACAAGCATACAATATTAAAATTGCTCACCAAAGTCGACCCCCATGGCTTCACCGTTAGTGACCCTTCTACGGTGTTTACGGTCTTAGTCATGGACAGTCCCTTGGCTCTAGAGGATACAGCTGTTGGCTTCGTCGTTTCACACGTTCCCATTACAGGGTGATCCTCAGAACGGGGAGTGGGAGGTGTTCCGGCTGGCACCTAGGCTCTGTGGGAGGGACACGTGCCGAAGAAGGGCTTATTATTGTGTCTGCCGCATGGGACAGGTTCTCCGGGGTACCTTGAGCACCCTCCCTGAGGAGAGCTCAAAGCTCAGGCAGAATGGAGTCTCAGTCGGGATGTGCCCTATCTTTGGTGGAGCACCTCTGCATCCAACTTCCCCCATTCCTGGTGTAGGCCTTCTTGTCTTGACGTGCAGCCTCCTGCTTTCTGTGTAGTTCATGTGTGGGTGGTAGAACCTTTCTGTGAGAGGAATTTCTCTGAACAGAGAAAGTAGTTGGGAACATTCCCTTTTAGAAAGAGCATCAAGGGATTGTTATGCTCAGTATATAAGGGAAGGATTCTGATCTTGAGAGAAAGTATGTGTCATTCTCTCTACTTGGACCGACAAAATAATACATGGGAAGTCTTCGACTATATTGATTTTTGCCCTTTGGAACAAAAATCTCATTTTTGTGCAAGTTATGCCAGGAGCATGTTATTTGTATTCCATGGTTCCTTGCACAGTGATAGACACAATTCCTCACATACTCGGTGGGTATGGCTGAGGTTATCTAGCCACCATAAGGTTGAATCGATCCAAGGTGTGATCAAGTGTGCTAATTTTTACCCTTTTTATTTTTCATTTTAGTGTTGCTTTGTGCTTTCTGACCTGAGTGCTTGTGACACCTACTTTAATGAGTGAATTGATTGTGAAGACAATTTCCAGCAGCCCACCCTGAAGACTCTTAGTGTTTCCTAGGCTTTCCCTGATATTTAAGCAACTAAAAAAAAAAAAAGAAATTCCATTTCATCTCTAGGGTTCCTCCTCTGCCCAGACACTCAGCTCCCCACTGCACTTGAGTTCATCACCCACAAGACACATTTGATCTTCTGGTCTTGACAGCTCATGTGTAGACACAAATGCTCACGTGATGCCTTTGTACGCTATGTGTGCAGTTTTCCATCAGATGTGACTGGTTGGGGACTGTAAATCCTGACGATCAGGAAGCTGCTGAACGTGGTCCGTTTAATGTTTAGCACACAGAGCTCCACGGCCATATTTAAAACTGGTGATCTAGTTTCCTATTCTGGGGGATTCATTTGTCAGTGAGTATAGTAGGTTTATTCTGACCACTTCCCAAAGGGCAGCAGGAATCTCAGCCCATCTAGAAGTGGTCAGCAGCCGTCTGAGAGAGCCGCTTGAAGAGTATCACTTGTAGGGACATATATTTCTTGGTTTGCTAGCATTCTTTAGATCGTGCAGCATCACACGGTGTTCTTGGTCTTATCAAAGACTCCTCACGGCCTCACCGACGTGAAAAGAGGAGCATTCACAACAGCTCTTGGCATTTGTTTTAAGATGAAATACATCAATATTAAAAATACACTATAAAACATTCATGAAAGTTTTTGGAGTTCCTTTTATGAATTTCTTTGAAGCTGACTTAACATGGTTGCATTTATTACAGTCACTCTGCAGTTCAACTTGGCTTTATAGGTTTTTAATCTTGGGTTCACATGTGCATTTTAAGATGATATAACGTTACATGCAGTTGTAGTCTGTTTATAAAACTCAAATGTAGCCCTCAGATGCATGTGCATGGCACATGGCAATATTAGGATGAAGAAAGTGTTTCTATTCATGAACAGATGTATTCGTGAGTATTTTAGATGTGGTTTGCACGTTGAGATTCTGTCTGGAATTGGTACGTCTCTCCATGCGCAGGAGGAATGATGGAACATGGGCAGGCCCATTGCACTGCACCCTGCCCCTCTTCACCGAGGCTTCCGTTCGAGCCCCGGAGCAGTGTGCACACGCTTCACCCCACCTGCTAGTTTCAAAATTCACAAAGCTAGGTGTCCCAGTGTGTTTCTCATTTCCTGATTGAATATTTTCAAAAGTTGACACATCCTTGGAATTCTCTCAGAGGTGCTACGAAAACCACTCCTCTGGATTAGAAGGCAAAAAGTCAAAGTCTGTGACGCTCGCTTGCATTTTAGCTAAAAAATAACAAGGAAATTAATGCTACCTGTCAGTCTGGTATGCTGACTGTGAAGAAAAGAGGACTTTTCAGATCTTTTGGGTTTTCTGTCAGGCGTAGATCTGTTCCTGTGAGCTTGAAAGAGAGCTCTTGAGAGTTTCCGTGTTTACTGCCCTGGTACTGTTTATGTTTCAGAGTACAGAACAGCGTAAAGTTTGTGGACGAGTATGGGTAGGAGTGCTGTCCTTGGGAAAGCTTTGCCCAACGGATGCTTTGGAGTGGTCGTCTTTACCTACTTCCTCCACTCTTCCAGTGGTAACTATAGATTGAGTCCTTACAAAGTGCTCTTCCAGATGCTGGGCGTCGCAGTGAGTGCGGACAGAGCCCCTGCCCGCACGAGTGGATGCTTGGGCTTGTTGCTCCCAATTCCCCGTGGATGGTGTGAAGGTATTCACGGGAAGGGCTGAGTAACAGATTGCTCAAAGTGGGAGTCGGGTTGGGTGCAGACCACCCAAAGTTCCGCATGTACAAAGCTATCTTTATTGAAAGCAACTTAGGCTCCCCTCCTTTCTCTTAAAGTGTGTGATAGCAAACGAGGTGAAAGAGTAATTAAATACAGCTCTTCACTTAAATAAAAGTAAATACTTTCACAATTCCACAAAAGAAATACCTAAGTGGCGGGCTAATGGCTCTGATGTCAAAGCGGACCATGACAGGTATGTGGAAATTTGGAGAGGGGGACAGTAATGCTATAAAAGAACATGCAATTATGGAATTAGAGATGGGACATGGGAAATGTTCCCATCTGAATAATGACCAGAATGTGCTAATGTGAAGAATATTCCATGATAGACATGAAGTCCTAGCAGGACTTCCCTCTCAGGTTATTAGTGGATGATGATCATACTTTGTTTTATTGCCAAATTACTGTTGTGCTCTCTGAGGTATGAAGTGATATTAATGACCATTTTCAACGAGAAATAACACTTTATAACACTGGTATCATTTAAACATATTAAAATATGTTGTAATGCAGAACACCCTAGGGGAAAGAGATGAAAACTTTAATTTGAAAGGCAGTTGGGAAATTATTTGGACAGCAGAGAAAGCTTTAGGGCAAAATTTCAATAAAAAAGTACATTATTTTTTAAACTATTCATGAAAGAGGAGAATCTGTTGTTCATGTACCTGGACTTAATTATGATTACCAAAAAAGAAAAAGTTTGGCTAATTATAGGCACTCGTCTGTACTAATCTAAAAACAAAAATGAATAGTTTTTGATGATAGTTATTTGGGAAAAGCATAATTTAGTTTTGACTGTAAACATTTAGATATTATAACCATATTCTTACTTGCCTCTTCCCTGAAAAACTGTATTTTTGCACTGGACTGTGTTTTGGGGTGTTATGACTTAGTTACTATATTGTATACTTTTATCAGGGTTTGATATTATCCTAGTGATTCTCCAGAAAGCTAATCGATTAAAGAGATTGTCTTTTCCACTTCAGAATTTAGCCTACAGTTTCAGTCTTAGTAGCAAAATATTTTATGACAATATAGCAGCATCAGAACAGGTCAGATGTAAATAATACATTTTTATAGTTTGCTCTAAAAATCTGTTGGTAACCTCCCCCATTTGCGCTTCTACTTTTTTTTCCCCCCTTCATTTCTTAGGGGAGTTTTATTCATCCACTGATCCAATGTTTGCAGAGTCCGGAGGGTTCGGGCACTGTCACACCGGCCAGCTGGCCCCACCCCGTCACGGTGTGCGGGTGAGGGGACTGTGTGGATCACCTTCAAAGCCATCTGGCGGATGTGTGTGCAGGCGGTGCTGGGCCTCTTGTCCCTTGGCAGCGGGCCCTCTGGGAACACGAGGACTCCACCTGTTTGTCTTGGTCCTGCTGCCCCCACCCCGAGTCCCTTGCAGGGGCTGAGGAGGCTGGCCGGCAGGGCGAGCTGAGCGGTGCCAGGTTCCCGTACGCAGTCCTGCCTCTGCTTTCTCTAGGCAGAGGGGGTCGTGGTGACACAGAGGGCTGGGCAGAGGCTCCCCTGAGCTCCAGGGACAGAGACCAGGAGCCCGAGGCGGGCCCATTGCCAGGGCCACGATTTCCACGCTCTGAACACTGGCTTTTTTCATGTCCGAGTGAAAACACGTGCCTACCAGAAACTCTTAGTTGCTTTTAGTGGCATCATTGAGTCTAGAATCCTGTTGTTTTGGTTCTTCATTTAATGCCATTTTCTTTTAAACCATATGCCCTTGCTAGTCCGATCCTAACAGATGCCCCTCTTAGAAAATCAGGTGACTATCCCAGTACCACAGGAAACGTATTTTATTTTACTCATTTAAAAGGTGTATTTTTACCCTCACTCAGCAAACAGATTTCTTAAAATTCATAAACTATGTAAGAAATTGAATTCCAGTTTCCTTGTCATGGACCCTGCTGCTGGGCTAGCAGAGCCCCATTGCTGGATGAACGCCCGGTCGCCACCAGTCAGGGCCGAGTTCACGTGGCCACATGCAAAGACTGCGTGGTGGTTTTTGTACCCCCTAAACGTTCTCCAGAAACTGGGGTCACACTCTCAAGGGGGGGGTACATCTTATCCTTATTCTGTAGATTTGTTCTTGAAATAAGCTGCCAGGAGGAATTCCAGGATTCTGTGGGCACCAGCGGTGTGTGAAGCAGCCCGGGTGCCTGGGCCCCTGAACACGACGCCCTTCCCCGGCTGCCCGTGGCCGTGCCGGGGGGTAGCTGAGCTGTGCACCAGAGAATAACCTGCGCTCATGTCATGGCAGTCAGAAAATTGTCGTAGTGCAGAGCTAGGCCCTTGGGACTCCGCCGCTGCTTCTCTGCAGCAGTTTCTAAAATACGAAGCCTGGGAAGCTCCACCGAGCTGGATAAGGACTTTGTGTGCTTTGGGTGTCTCTGCCTGTTTTATCAGTTTCCGGCTGCAGGGCAGATGTCTTTCCTAGGCTGACATCGTAGGCCCGAGGCTGTGTGGCTGGCAGCTCTGACTCGGAAGGCCCCCAGAGGCACAGAGAAATGGTTTTGAATTTTGTTTGTCTCAGAGTTCAATGTCCAGTCACCGTGGACAGCTTTGTGGTGTTTTGCAGCCTAAAAATGTATGCAAAGAGTAAATAGAATAAAAATCTGAACCCCACACACACAGCACATATGTATCTCGTCCTCAGGGAGTCTTACACTTTTCTGTGTTTTATAATTCTGTTTTAGATCTACATGAGAAATGATGTTCTTTTAAAATATGGAGCCCTGAATTAAGGAATTGCGGTGGCACTATATTTATAAATGTGGAAGCACAAACTAACAGAATTAGAGAAGGCCTTTTTGCCCATTTTATTTACTTTGTATTTCAGTTAGTGATGGACGCTTTCACAGATTTAGACTTTGTAGAACTATCATGTGCCTAGACTGTTTTATTCACTCACTGTACAGGTGTCCCTTGAACTCTTCTTTTTTTCAGCTTTATTGAGATATAATTGACATATAACACTGTGTAAGTTCAAGGTGTACAGCAAGATGATTTGGTACACTTAGGTATCATGTAATGATTATACTAACCTTAGTCAACATATGTGTCACCTTACAGAATGACTTTCTGTGTGTGAGTGTGATGGGAACATTTAAAATCTACTCACTCAGCAACTTTCGAGTATACACTGTGGTATACTGTTAGTTATAGTCATCATCTTATACATTAGATCCTCAGAACTTACTCAGCTTATAACTGGAAGTTTGTACTCTTTGGCCATCTTCACCCATTTCCCTCACTCTCTAGCCCCTGACAACCACCAGTCAGCTATTTGTTTCAATGAGTTTTGCTTTTTTAGATTCCCACATATAGGTGAGATCATACAGTATGTGTCTTTCTCTGACTTATTTCATTTACTATAATGCCCTCAAGGTTTATTCATATTTTTTTAAAGGGCAGGATTTCCTTCCACATGGTCGACCAATATTCCATTAAACATATACACCCTATTTTCTTTATTCATTTATCCGTTCATGGACACTCAGGTTGTTTCCATGTCTTGGCTATCATGAATAACGCTGCAATGAACATGGGAGTGCAGGAATCCCTTTGAGATAGTAACGTCATTTCCTATGGATATATGTCCAAGAATGGGATTGTTGGATTTTACGGTAGTTCTATTTTTAATCTTTTGAGGAACCTCCATACTGTTTTTCATAATGACTATACCAATTGATATTCCCACCAGCAGGACACAAGGGTTCCCTTTTCTCCTCATTCTCACCAGCATTTGTTATCTCTTGTCCCCTTGATGATGGCTGTTCTAACAGGTGTGAAGTGATAGCTCACTGTGGTTTTAATTTGCATTTTCCTGATTATTACTGATGTTGAGCTCCTTTTTATATACTTGTTGACTATTTGTTTATCTTCTTTGGAAAAATGTCTGTTCCGGCATTGTTTTGTGTTGTATGAATTCCTTGTGTATGTTTTATATTAACCCCTTATCATATGTATGGTTTGCTAATATTTTTTCCCATTCTGTACATTATGTTTTCATTTTATCGATTGTTTCTTTAGCTGTGCAGAAGAATTTTAGTTTGATGTAGTCCCACTTGTTGATATTTTATTTTGTTGCTTGTGCTTGTAGTATTATACCCAAAAGATCTTCGCCAAGACTAGTGTCAAGGAGCTCTTCCCTTATGTTTTCTTCTAGGGGATTTTTGATTTCAGGCCTTACATTTAAGGCAAGTTAATTTTTGTGAATGGTATAAGATAGGGGTCCAGTTTCATTCTTTTGCATTGAATATCCAGATTTCCCAGCACCATTTATTGAAGAAACTATCCTTTCCCCACTGAGTGTTCTTGGCTCACTTGTCAAATATTAGTTGACTGTGTATGTGAGGGTTTATTTCTGGGCTTTCAATTCTATTTCATTGTGTTACGTATCTGTTTTTATGCTGGTACCATATTGTTTTGATTACTCTGGTTTTGTAGTATAGTTTGAAATCAGGATGTGTGATACCTCCAGCTTTGTTCTTTCTCAAGAGTGCTTTGGCTATTCTGGACTTTTTGTGGTTTGACATGAATTTTAGGATTGTTTTTCTGTTTCTGTGAAAAGTGCCGTTGGAATTTTGGTAGGGATTGCACTGAATCTATAGGTGGGTTTTGGTAGTATGGCTGTTTAACAATATTAATTCTTCTGATTCATGAACATGGGATATCTTCCAACTTACTGTGCTGTCTTCAATTTCTTTCATCAATGTCTTAATAGTTTTCAGTGTGCAGGTCTTTCACCTCCTTGGTTAAATTTATTCCTAAGTATTTTATTGTTTTTGATGCTATTGTAAATGAGATTGTTATCTTTGTTTTTTCTCCAGATAGTTTGTTGTTAGTGTATAGAAATACAACTAATTTTTGGGGCGCCTGGGTGGCTCAGTCGTGAAGCGTCTGCCTTCGGCTCAGGTCATGGTCCCAGGGTCCTGGGATCGAGCCCCGCATAGGGCCCTGCTCAGCAGGAAGCCTGCTTCTCCCTCTCCCATTCCCCTTGCTTGTGTTCCCTCTCTCGCTGTATCTCTCAAATAAAGAAATAAAATCTTTAAAAAAAAAAAAAAAAAGAAATACAACTAATTTTTGTATGTTGATTTTATATTCTGCAACTTTACTGGATTTGTTTATTCTGCTTTTTTGGTCGAGTCTTTAGGGTTTTCTGTAGATAAAATCATGTCATCTTCAAAAAGAGACAAGTTTATTTTGTCTTTTCCAATTTGGATGCCTTTTATTTCTTTTTCTTGACTAATTGCTTTGAGATCTTTCTATACATGAACTTGGGTGGGTAGGAGTACAACTAGGCAAACACCAGTGCAAAGGACACATGTAGTACCTGCCATAATCGAGTTTACACTGTGACCATTGTAACAGCTGAATCTTGCTGTTATGGAGCTGAAGTCATGCTATCAGGGCAGGAAAAGGCATACTTGACTTCATCCTGGCGGAGATGATCAGGGAAGCCATCCATGAACTGGCTACTTTTCAACCAAAGAAAAATGGAGAGGAGTCACCAGGTGGAAGGATCAAGGAAGGGAGACCTGGGAAGGGGAGATGACCATGGGAAGGTGGGGTATCTGTCCTTCTGGGGGTGGAAAGGCCAGCAGAGTTGGAGGCAGTGGAGAGGGCTCAATGGAAGGTGGTAAGGGTGGTGGGCCCATCCATCCACTCAGCAGGCATCTCGGTTTGGCAAAAAAAGGCAAGGTTCTGTGCTTGTGGTCTTTATGTTATGGAGGTGGCAGTTACAGAAATAAAGTTACAGTTTACAGAAATAAAGTATGTCAGGAGGGCATAAGTGCTTGACAGTGTGAGGAAATGGGTAGGGACCTAGTGACCCAGGGTGTGGAGTGCTGTTTCACATAGTCCTTTTTTTTTTTCTCTGAAGGGGCAACATTTCAGCAAAGACCCTTGTAGGCATATTAATGTTTCTGGATCAATTATAAGAGTGTGGAAGTTATTGAGGGGGTTTACTAGGGAGTGAGCAGATGAGTGTTCTAAAAATTAGGCAGTTTGGCTCCATGGTGGATCATGACGTGGGTTCAGAGATCTTGCAGAATCTAGGAGAGAAAAGAAGGTGGAATGGAGAGGGGAGGGCGTAGGTTTGAGCGAGGCGGTGTTTAGGGGATTGGTTGACAGGCTGTAGTGAACAGCTAGCTGTGGGGTGTGGGAGAAGAGGGTGTCAGGGTTGTTGGCCTTAGGTTTCTGGCAAGTGCAACAGAGAAGGGGGGACCAAGTTTGGGCAGGAGGGGGGTGATCATAAGGGAAATTTCAGATACCTCAAGTGGGTCTGGAGTGTGGCATTGAAATTGTGGTATTGCGCGGGTCATCAGATCTGGGGCTCATAGGAGAGATCTGGGCTGGAGAAATGAAGTGGGCGTGACTGAGGAGCAGGTGCGTTTTCTGTGGAGAGTGGAGAGTGTGTGAAGGTAAGAGGGTCTCGGGCTGAGCCTTGGGGCCTCCAGCATTAAGGCCAGTGGGGAGGAAGGGTGGGGGAGGGGAGATGGGGGTCGGGGATGAGCCCCTGCTGTGGAGCCGAGACAGGGAGGCTGGGTTGGGCTAGAGGAGGGCGGGGGGGGGGGGGGTGCGTCTCTGTGGGGGCGGTGATGGAGGCCTGTGGACAGCTGGATGCACAGGCTGGGGGCCCAGGGTGGGGGAGGGCTCACGGTGAGTGGGAGGGGAGGAAACTGAGATCACAGCAGTGGGGTGGGGCGTTCTGAAGGTAAGTATCTGGATAGGGCTGCGGCTGAAGAGGGAGGAGGAGGATCCCAGGAGAAGTTTCTTTTGGGAGGGATCAGAAAGCAAAAGAACATTTTTCGGAAGAATGGTGACAACTGTGCGAGTGAATGGGGTAGTTGGACCGATCGGTGGAGGGAAAGGTAGACGATACACAAATGGCAAAAGGTAATGCAGCCTGCAAGGTGCGGAGGAGTCAGGAGGGCCTGGGCCCGTGTGCACGGGGGCGATGGGGCCTGGGCCTTCCCCACCCCCCACCCCCTGGCCGACCATTTGTATTTGTATGGGTTATCACTTTATCCTTTTTGTAGCCGTGTGGAAAAGGTAGTATATATATACTTGACAGCTTGAAATTTGTTCTTGGAAGTGCCTACTCAGTTGGAGCTGGTAGGTGGGACATCGGTGCGTCTTCTCTTTCCCTTGAAGCACTCCGGGGTACCTCTGCCTCCTCCTCTCCCTTCTTGACACAGCGCGTACATACAGTTACTGTTATATTGCTGAGTATTGCCGTTAGCGGGCACCTGCTGGGCTGTTCTCACCAAGCACCTACTACCAGCTAGTGAGTTATTGCTGCATCTCACAGATGAGGGGCGGACTCAGAGGTGAACAACTGCGTCCAGGTTTGCGCGCGGCTACTCATGGCCGCGCACCCATCGGCTAGCGCGAGCCAAGGCCCTTGGGGTCACTGGGGTGTGTGCCGCAGAGAGTAGCAGGGAGGGGGCAGAGGGCAGGGCCTGTTCCGAATGGTCCTGTTGGTGCTTCCTTCTCTCTTTGCAGTGTGTGCTCCGTGTGTCCGGGATGTATCACTCTAGGGGAGCCCAGAGGCCCTGAGACTTCGATGTAGTGCACGGTCGGCCAGTAAAGGCCGCTGTTCAGTGAAATATTTCAGTTCAGTAAAAGATTGGACTAAAACATAGAACTCAGAACTCAAATTTTCTTAGATTCCACCTCGGCAGAAGTTAGTGTGGGTAGGACCATGTCTTCTTGCCGAAGAAGCAGAGATAGGCCCAAGCCACCCCCTCAGACAGGCTTTCCAGGATTTCTTCTGATTCTCCGAGTGCTGGCAGGTGCCTGCAGGAAGACCTGGTTGATTGAATTGCTCTGCAGCTCTGGCCTCTGTGGTTTCCTCATTGGCCTCAGATGTGTGTTTAACATAAGAAAGAATTCAATATCGGCATTCATTTAATTACAAAATGCAGCCTGCTCATGGTAAGGAAGTCATACCTCACAGAATAATGAAAGGTAGAGACTAGCAGTACCCTGCTGCCTCTCCCCACATTTCAATCCTCAGAATTAATCACGAATAATTTTTTTTTTTTTTGTATTTGGGCAGATACCTCCAGAAATTTTAAATTTTAAATGTACAGATAAGCCTACAAAGTATTATCTAATGCAGTTTTCCTTTTTATTTTTATTTTTTAAGATTTTATTTATTTATTTGACACAGAGCACGCGAGAGAGACAGCAAGCACAAGCAGGGAGAACGGCAGGCAGGGGAGAAGCAGGCTCCCCGCTGAGCAGGGAGCCCGATGCGGGACTCGATCCGAGGACCCCGGGATCATGACCCGAGCCGAAGGCAGCCGCTTAACCGACTGAGCCACCCAGGCGCCCCTTCTTTTTTAAATATAATGTGTCATTTGGATCTGTTTCTTGATGAGTACATGTTAGACACATTCTATTCTTTTTAATGATCGCAAAGTATTCCATATTTATTAAT
Organism: Halichoerus grypus; assembly: GCF_964656455.1. Classification (NCBI taxonomy): domain Eukaryota; kingdom Metazoa; phylum Chordata; class Mammalia; order Carnivora; family Phocidae; genus Halichoerus; species Halichoerus grypus. Next base: position 72,527,616 of record NC_135717.1, on the reverse strand, counting down.
ATATCACAGTTTCTGTCTTCTCCTCCCTCCTTCCCTTTTTTATAAAAACAACACGGCAGTGAACCCGTTTGAATATATACTGCAGAATGTATGACTGGCGATGCAGTTGCTGGGCAAAGGGAGTGTGCATTTAAATTTTAGATAGGTAAAAATGCCTTTTTAAAGGTGATGTTAAGTTCTAGCTTCACAGAACATTAAAATCTTCCAAAGGACCAGGCCAGGGAGGGTGCATGGGTGCCGCTTAGCTTCTGTGGGACCCTCGCTGCTCATTGTGTGGCCCTTCTTGTTCTTTCCTAAACTGTATAAGAGGCAGGAGGAGGCTATTCCAAGGAGTTGGGGTTTTCTTCTGCCCTTAATATAGAACCTTGGACAGTTTTATGGAAGGAAGTAGAGGGAATGTCTGTCTTCTGCATGTGTTCATATAAAATCCAGTGTTTATCGAGCATATGTGCTAGGCACAGTACTTACATGGATTCTCATAAGAACCTTGCTGGGTCGGCTGCTTGCAAGCTGAGATCCAGACCTCTCACCTACCATAGTTGAGCTGAGATCTGGTTCTCCCTCTGCTCCCTATTCACCATGCTGAGGGGAGAGATGCTTCAGTCCTGTTTTTTTAAAAGCATGTGTTTTCTTTTTTTCTTGTATTTTCCTATGTGTATTAAAAGGCACGGTGGTCATAATATGTACTGTATTTTCCCGTGCACACCTTTTCAAGAAAAGGTTTTGTATCATCTTTATCTGTCCACCTTCATGCCTAATGTCCATCTTGTTTCACAGATGAGGATGAATTTGAAAACGGGAGAAAATTTTAAGTATTATGCTAATGGCACGAGGACTCTAGGCCTAGTAAGAAATAGTCTTTGAAATAACCTCACATAGGCTTATTTCATATTTTATATTTCTCTCCTAAGAATTGTGAAGGAATTTAATTTTATTTTCCCTAGAGGGAGGACTATAAATCATAAATACTAACAAAGACAAAGATGTTTGTAGATGATTGAACTCAGTTTATAACTGATTTCCAAATCATAACACACCCGCTGAATGTGTAAGCTTTTAAAGTGCTTTGTAAAACCCGGTTGGGGGACTGTTTTAAGACTAAATAGTTGAGCTGTTTTGTGGTATTTTTATTTCAAAATACCCGGAAATGAAAGTCAAGACTTTTGCCTTTTGGGGTGTGATTCACAGACTTGCCAGCAGAGGTCACTGCCCGTTTGTGAGTAAATGCGCTTGCTGGCAGCTGAGCTGCAGTGCTTTCCAGAGGAAATAGGTCTGAGTGTGATGTGAAAATAGTTACATTTTATTTTAGAATGTTGTCATGAAAATTATTATAGGTGTCATAATAGCATTTTTAAGGTATCTCAGAAGATATAACGGTTTCTTGCTACCTAGATGTACTGAATATTTTACAGTTAGCTACTTAGTGTGGTTTAACACACTATGGGGACTAGTACTAAAATGTGGCTTGATTCCCTACTTGGCCCCTCCTCCCTTTGCTCTTGTTTTATAAGGGAAGTCTTACTGGTTATGAATTTAAGAGACAAACTTAATTTTTGGTATGATTTTAGTATGTAGCAAAAGAAGGCACGATTTTTGTTGTTGTTGTGGTTTTTTTGTTTTGTTTTGTTTTTTTACTGCTGGCTTCATGACTTCCTGTTGATTGGTAATTGTTCTTAAATTTTAAGTATTTCTTTTCCTGCCCTGAACGCTGGCAAATGATTGCGCCTTAAGTGGAGAATTACACAGCCTCGTTAAGTCCACTCTCCATCTTCCCTCCTTCCCACAGTGTCTGAATTATTTTTCTGTATTCTTTGTCTACCAGACTAACACAGCCAGTATATCCTGTGGACCTTGAATTGTCCCTGTTTTGTTCAGTGTAAGATTGGTAGGGTGCAGTAAATGTATGTGTGTTTGTGTGTGTTGTCTGTGTATGTACATGGAGAGATACAGGTACACTTTGCACAAGTTTTTCAGTGTGTAAAATTTTAAAGTCATGTGTAGACATGTCTGTATGTTTGAGTTTGAGTACAATTCATGCCTGCAAGCCTGATTATTTGATGCCCACCGAATACCGTTGAATTTTTAGGAGAGATTACTATATATTTTCATAGGTTAACTTCTGTATCCATTGTTTTTCTCCTTATACTCATATGTGTCAGGCTTTTTTCTCCCTGCTTGCTCTGTCCTTCTTTAGAAATGCTGTGCTGACAGCATCCACTAGAGGGCAGCACGACTGCACGCTGTCCAGCAAAAGTCTCTGTGGCTTTCTTTTCAGTTGGCAGGTGCGAGGGGCACTTGTGAGAACAAAGCACATTATTACTGAACACAGAAACCCCCAGTGACAAAGCATTGTAGTGAATTCAAATACACGATCCGGGAAATTTTCAGAGTCCTGGTGACTGGTCTCCACTGCAAGGCCTGCTACACTCGATCACTTGTATGAGACTAACACTTGGTGGATGGGGGTGAGCTATAATGTTAATGGATGCCTCATTGTAGAACTTTCAAATTCTGTGTCAGGCCTTTGATAGCAAGCTTTTTTTTTTTTTTTTTTTTTTTTAATCCCCTAAAGAGTTTTGAAGCATAAAAATAAGATAGTTGGGAGAAAGCTTGCTCTCTGGCTTCATCTTTGTTTTTGAATCCAGTGGAAAATACTTGCAAATAAAGGTATATGGATTACTTTATCCATCTTGCAAGAGACTGTGCTCACGGTACCTGATTGAGTCCTTGCTAACAGGTTTATTTTACTTACTGACTTCTGGAAATGAAGCAGACACAAAATTGGACCATATTAAATCCTTGCAAACAAGTGCATTAGTGCAAATCTAAATAGTATTAGATTTGTTTTTATATCATTTGTGTGACTTGTGTCTTAAGACTGCCATCTTGATTTTAAGTTCTTTTCTTTTGGGCTTCGTGCCTTTTTTTCAACTTTCTTATTGCCTAACTTAGAGTTTTGAATGTGATAAGGCTTGGCAAACATTTGTCTGATAGGTTTTTATACTGTGAGCAACTGCAAAATTCCCCCACCCTCTTTAGTTTTCACATTTAACATACCTTTCCCAAACCGTGCACGGATGCTCCTGCGCCCGTCTTCCTGCTCCCGCGTGTCCATCACAGCAAGCAGGACCCATTGTATTAGCCACGCCACCCTGCCCTACCTTTTCTTTATATACTAATCCTCCACTCCAGCATCAGGCCAATTAACGCAGAGACAGAGCCCATTATGAAAGAAATTAATTCTCCTAACTGATGACAGCATCAGGCTTGATGGGAACGAGCACATTATCTTCAGCATCCCTATTACTTTGACTCTTGGTGAGATTACTTGAGGTACCATTTGATTTTTCTTTTTCCTTCTGCCTGGCAGGAACACATTGTGCAGGAAGCATCTCAGTTATTTGTCTTATGCCTCCAGAGCTTCTCATCAGCTGGGTGGGGAGGCCAGGCAAGATGCCAGTGGTGCGGAGGTGTCAAGAGGAGTGACACCAGGGGGCATCAGCAGGGAAGGAGGTGTGGGCCACAGGCCTGGTGGGGAAGGGGGAGGTCCCGTGGAGTGCTGTGCAGGCCGATGTGGACTTGGACCACTAAGGCGATGTAGAGTTGAGGGCAGATTAGGGTAAGACAATGTGGGGATGCCACGTCACCCCTGGAAACGACAGGGGAGGTGGTGTGTCGATGTCTTGGGAGCCGGGGCTCATTGTTGCTTTGGCTTAACCTGATGAAGCCGAGCCCTTCAACACATGCAGACTTAAGTTTATCCTTTAGGAGAATAAGAACAACCATTGGAGAGGGAATGGGGGGGGGGAGGGCAGTGTGTGTGTGTGTGTGTGTGTGTGTGTGTGTGTGTGTGTGTGTGTGTGTATGTGTTAACAGTAAATTGAGAAAAGCAATCCTTATCATCACTGGAACCAAACATCCACTGTTGGAGTGTGACGTGACATGGTGGGGTGTGTACGGGCTCTGAGAGTCCAGCCTCTTACATGCCAGCACCACTGTGATCTTGGGTGGTTCCAGAACCTTCCCAGATTTTGTCTACTAATCTGTGTGATTGCTACCCATAGGGCTCATAGGAAGATTGTTATATTGTATTTCGAAAAGTCCTGCACAATATCTGGTACATACCAGCAGGTGCTCACTTGTTTGTTTCCTTTTCTGCATCCTCTCTTAAGATTGAATTAATAGCAAAGAATAAGAATTAAAACACAGTATTTCCTGCATGCTAGTTAACCTTAAGGAATGAGCAGTTTAGAAACCTTGACTGATGTGTTCAGATGATAGGTAACATAATTTTGAGTCTTGACTCTGTATCAGGTCATGTTCTAAGTGCTTTTATTATCTCACTTAGACCTTGAACAAACCCTCTCAAGTTGGGACTCCTTACAGCTGTTATCCTCACTTCACCCTGAGGCCACTCAGGACAGACAGAGAGGTTAAGAAACTTTCCCATGTTGGGAAAAGGAGGAGTCAGGACTCAAATGTCCCCTGTGCGGCCCCAGGTCCCACGCCCTCAACAGCCCTGCCAGCACCGCGCTCACTCATAAAGGTAGCCCAGAGCTGACCTCAGCAAAAATAGACTCACTAATACTTTTCTGGCTGTCACACCTTGAAATTCTGTGCCTTTCACATTTTTCAGTGAATCCAATCAGAGTATAGGCAGTATGGGTGAGAGCCGGCACCCATGGGGGAGAAACCTTTATCTAGTCCATGACACTTAGGCTTGAGCAAGTCCCTTCCCTTCTGTGGGCCTTAGTTCTCCCTCTTCTGTTTGGAACAGCGTTTTAAATAGGGACATTGTGAAAGTCCCTGAGCGTGCTCAGGAGCTGCAATTAGGAGTTAGGATTTGGGCACCCAGTGGAGGAGCCCATTCTTCAAGCTGGGCATTAGACATTAAAGCACCTTTGTGTTCCCGGGTGCATACCGTTGCCTTTAGTGATGCCATCTTAGCTTTACCCTCACTTCATTCATATTCAGGATGTCACCTCCTTGCTTTTTGATGGCTTTTGTTCCCAGCTCTACAGCTTCAATCTTAACTAGAAATCACCCAACAAATTGAAAAGGCTCCCAATTCTGGAATGGTATTTGGCGGGTTTCATTCAATCCGTCATATATTTGAAAGCACCAACTTTAGGGTCTCTGCAAACAATGAAGCCGTCTCCATGTTTCATTTGGAGATGTTTTTGTTTTCAGTTATTTATTGTGCATGTGAAGAGACTTTTAGCCATGTTTTTGTTTCTTTCCTTCTTATTAAACGGAACAATTCTTGGAAATTTTGCACCTGCCTTACTCTCAAATCTTTCTGTTCCTTTAAAGCCTGAGGGTTTTTTTTTTTTTTTTAATTAGAAAAGTAGTACATACTCATGCAAAAAGAAAGTAGAGAATGTGTAAAGTGGAAAAATAAATAAAAGTGCCCTGCATACCACACCCTTTCTCTCCCCTGCAGGGAAAACACAATTATCTTTTTTTTGGGAGGCTGCATCCTTCCATAAATTTTCTGCACATATATGAGCATTTTAAACACACCCACACACACAAATGGTTTCCTGCTATACATATTATTCTGCCAATATATCTTGGATATGTTTCTGCATCAGCAAATATAGATTGACTTCATCTGTTAACAGCTCCTTAGTAGTTAGGGGATAATTTCTTACAATCCCCCTATTTTCTTGGTTACAAAAAAGATCCTTTGGCTATATTCCCGTGGTTCTCCCCCATGCCACTTCCTCTTTGCAGTGTTCTTCCAGTTCTGTTTCCGTTAAGGAAAGAGTTTTCATTTGCTAACATCATCTACTCTTAACATTTTGTAGCTGTCAGTTGCCTATGTGTGTTACCTGTTACCTTTTTAATAAGAAAAGGGCAGGCCACAGAACTCAAGCTGGAATGAGAGAGGCCAATGCAGTCGAATTTGGAATTGGGGGTGAAGATATACAGTAATAACTTTATTTTTTAAAATTTTTATGTAAAATTTTTTTTAAAGTAATCTCTATGCCCAACGTGGGGCTCAAACTCACGACCCCAAGATCGAGAGTCTCATGTTCCACTGATGGAGCCAGCCAGGCACCCCAGGTATATGGTAATAATCTTTCATTCAAAATCTTGAAGCCAGAGCCTCCATCTCGGGACTGCTGAGGATGAGGGGGCTGCCCAGTTATCTGGCCAAGAACCCAGGCCCCCCTCTTGGACCGTCACTTGCTGCCTTGAGCTGTCTTCCCTGGAGCCACCTCTGCATTTAATAGGCATTCAAACAGTGCGTTAGAAAATTCACAAAATTATAATTGGCTCCTTATATTTGAATTAGTGTAAATATTCTAAATTTATGACGTGATAGCTTGCTAGGTTTATTTTCTAGAACTGTAGGCTATCAACAATTTGTATTTGTGTATAATCGGTGCAATTAGCTTTTGACGGCGTAAGATTCTCATTTTCAAATTACATATTTTTAGCCAACCCATTTCTAATTTCTCTAAAAGCAGCATGTCTGAGTTTTATCTACCTGGTGTAAATGCTGGAGAAGCTAGTGTTGGAAGCATTTATCTGCAGTTGTCTGTGTGAAACTATTCATACCCTTCCCCTCTTTAAATACTGCTTCCTGGTGTGTCTTGTATCAGCCCTTGAAACTAAAGTTGGTTCCCTCATTCTAAGCCAGCTTACTAATGTTAGTTAGTTAGTTAGTTTTTTTTTTTTTTAAACTGAGAACATTGTGAATGTTTACGTGTCTCATACTGATGTTTAAATATAAGTGCCCAATGTTCCCAGATATGTACCAGCCCTGCGTCATGTGAAGCCAGAGCAGCAGGATATGTTCTCTGCCTTTTGGCCATTCCTAGGATGCTGTGGGTGTCAGTTGCCTGGGCAGGCAGTGGGTGGGCAAGTGGGGTCAGGTCCCTCACTGGCGCTGCAAGATCGAGAACAGAGCTCTCAGACCACCTCTTTCTGCTGTCCCCTCCCAAGGGTGCAGGCTGATCGTTTGGCCCCAGAATGTTTTCTCTACACTTGCCCCTTGCTTCTCACCGTAGCCCGATCTGTATACTTGCCTGGACATCATTTGCCTTTTCAGGCCACATAGGATTGTGTTTTTGTGCCAAAGTTAGAAGAGAAAGTGCTGGATGGGTGGTTGGAGGGCAGCAGGGGAGAGGCCGAGTGAGTACATTTGGAAAGTTGATCACAAGGGCATTTGAGATCATTTCGGCCAGTTCCTGGAATATTGGAAAGTCAAGATTTTCATTTGCTCACTGTAGTGTGTCCTTGCAGATAGAGGCTGAGTGTGGACTGTGATGCCCCAGACCGGGGTTCGTGGCTGTGGTTGGCCGTGTGTTTGGAGGTTGGGACTGGACCTGAGAGAGGTGCCTTCTTGCTGCGGGGCCCAGGCATCGGGCAGGGTGCTGTGCCTGGGGCTTAAACCTCCACGGGATCAAACAAGGCCTGGAGCACATGCAGAAGGAAATTAGGGTAAGACAATGTGGGGATGCCATGTCACCCCTGGAGAGGACAGGGGAGGTGGTATGTTGATGTTTTTCTAGTTTTGGGGGTCAGGGAACCAGTTCCATGCTGACTAAGCTCAGGGCCCACAGGGTGTTGAAGTGATTTTAATTTCTAGAGTCCTGGATTATCATTGCTGTGCCTGCCATTGTAGATCTCCTGTCTCATTCCCTCCCTCCCGCCCTCCTCCAGTTTGATAGGCTCTACGGTTAGGGACTTGGGTAGGAGCTGCACGTTTGCATGGGGAGTACAAGTCAACGTGAGGCTGACCACAGTGGGGATGGCTGCGTGCTCTCCCATGGATTTGTTTTTAATTATCTCATGCATTAGGTATTTACCTAAATATTTACATCTAAATATCCTCTATCTGTAGTATTTGGTGAATATGTACTCTGGACTCTGGGCCCCAGGAAAACAAGTTATTCAAAAAATAGTCTTCAAACTCCTCATGAAAGCTGAGGGCCTTGAATATTTTGGCACTTGTAGTTTTAAACAAGGCACTAAACAGGGGGTTATGACAACCATATGAGGTGCTCTCTCTCAAACATTTGAGCTACTGGGTGGTCTCTTTTTAATGGGTCTTAAATAATGCAAGGCAGTATTAATTTTGATCAGTCTGTGTATGAAATGTGTGTAGCTGGGGGTCTCTCTCTGACATGTTTCTGTAGCAGATTGGAGGTGATGTTCTTTCTGAGCAATGGAGCATATTCCCAAATATCAGGTGTGTGGACCTTAATGTGTGTGTGTGTGTGTGTGTGTGTGTGTGTGTGTGTAAATGAAGGGGGAAATCCCCCTTCGTGCTTTCGTATTACTACTTTGGTAATGTAGTAATGTAGGCTAAAGGACTTCCTCTATTTTTTTTGGGAAGGGCTATAAAGAGAGATCACATTAGTATAACCTTTGGTTCCTAAGGTGTGGATGAGTGCATTGTGGTTGGAATTTAATTTTAACAGGTTTTATCAAACTGCTAAAAGATATTGAAAATGTTTAATACGAGAATCAGGGGCAGTAAATCACACACAGCCTTGTTAAAATAGATGTCCGCAGTGCATGGGTGCGGGGAGCATGTGTTTCTGCCCAGGGACTTTTCATTACAGCGCCAATCACGTACATTACTCTCACCTCATAACTCCGCCATATTAGATGGTTGGTAGGGACTGTGGTGAAGGAGGGATTTAACACCTCGCTTTATCCCTTTTGGGGGAGGGTTTAAAGACCTATTCTTTTCCCATTTGTAGGTCATTTGGCTCTTCATGGGGATTTTTAAAAAGCATATTTGAAATATATAGGCAAGTAATGTTAGTGTTTCCTGTGACATTGAATGGTATCTCTTTTGAACCCTTCTCATCTGTGATGCATTTTTTTCTTTCTGGCTCTTCATTTTTCCTCTCCTTTCTGTTTTGTTTTCCTTTTTTGTTGGCCTCCAATTTTTCCACTGTTCCCCCTTACCAAAATTAAATGTTTAGACACAGCTGTGGGCCCCCCCCTTCCCCACCGGTGAGATGCCCGTGAGTGTTGGGTAGCGGGACTGTCAAAGCCCTTTGCTTGCCGGTCCCTGTCTCAGGCTACATGAAGCCTCCCGAGGGCAGGGCTACCTTGTACCCCCATCATCTAAATTGACTGGGCCAATGGTGGCCCTGGTGCCAGATCTGGCCATTATCCCCTCCCTGTAGGACTGTCCTGCCGCAGCTGTTCGTGCTGTTGAGTACTTGTGACAGAGGCTTCGTGGGTCACTAACATACCTACTGTCTGGCTCTTTACAAGAAGAGTTTGCTGACCCCTGCCCCAAATCATAGCAGGTATTTAATAAATGTTGAACTAATTAACATATTAAAGGTTTCCCACCCACGTGTTACTTAATATAGACACAAAACCACTGGTCCCTGCTGCTTGGGCTACTTGTACACCCTGGAGTGAAGATGCATCAGAGGATGAGCTTGAGTTTACTCCATAGGATGTATCATTCTGTCACATCATTAGTACTTGCAGATATTGTGTAAGCTTCTGTGCAGTACCTCTCCAGACGAAAGGGGAAGGATTGGGGAAAAAGTGCTGGACTTTGCTTGGGCTTCATAAATGGGCATAAGTGTTGATTACTTAGTTGTGACATATTCCTTGGATACTTTTAGTCATTTATTTTTTTGGATGTGGTTAGAAGGGACTGTTGAGAAAAGCTTTCTCTGAAATTACAGTATACACATGTTAGATGTGAAGGTCATGGCCACGTTTTTCTCATATTTTTGTCATTTCCATCACAGAATAATGTCCAATTATACTGTGTGTTTTCTTTGTTTCTGTTTCCTTCCCTTGTCCTCCCTAGAAAGAGAGAGGTTAAAAAGGAAAGCTTTATGCCTGTGAGAGTCAGAGACAGACAAACAGGTAGACAGAGAGGACATTTCCCCACATAGAGGAGGAGGAGAGAGAAAGGAAGCATGCACAAAGAGTGATTTCAAAAGTTTGCCAAGTGCACCTGCCATTCCACTCAATGAACACATCTGAAAATGAGCATTTAGCGGAGGTGTGAGTCTGCTCTTGACTTGGTCCCAGCTCCTTTTGGCTGCCCAGTGTGCATCTCGCTGCACTGAATGTAATTTCAATATTTACATAGCACTCTTTTTCCTTTTTTGGGGGGGAGGGGGCGGAGGGAGTGGTCTATTATTGACCCTTCAACACAGGCCAGCTACTTTGTGTTTTAGGCAACCAAGCCAAAAGCAATCTGTCCACTGCTGGGCAGTTTGAAGAGATTTTGAAAAATAATAGTAAATAGACAAAATCTTAGCCATCTGTTCTCTTAGGCTTAAGAACTTACCCGAAATTAAGATAGGGTTCTGGTGAAATTGACTTTTATTTTTATTTTTTATTTTTTTTTTTAAAGATTTTATTTATTTATTTGACAAAGATAGAGAGAGAGAGAGCACAAGTAGGCAGAGAGGCAGGCAGAGGGAGAGGGAGAAGCAGGCTCTCTGCTGAGCAGGGAGCCCAATGCGGGACTCGATCCCAGGGCCCTGGGATCATGACCTGAGCTGAAGGCAGCCACTTAACCAACTGAGCCACCCAGGCGCCCCGGAATTGACTTTTAATTTTACTTTGAATCTCTTCGATTTCATTGTTTTCAAAATTTGAAGTTAACTAGCCCTCCGACTCAGGTCTCATTAATGTGATATAACTAAATGCGGATTTCTCCAGAGATACCATGTCAGTTTGGGTATTAGACCAAAAAAGCCACGGGTGTGTGAGTCTGCAAGACAATGAGCGCAGACACCTGTTACGGGTCTGTGCCTAGAAACGGCCTCTCCCTGACTTGGGTTTCACTAGTGAGCAAGGCTTACACCTAGAAGTATGCCAGGTATGTAACTGGTGCTCAGTAAATATGTTCTATAAACTCTTTTCTGATCTTCAGTTCTTTCATCTTGTTATGTGAGAAAAATAATTCCTGCCTGCTCTACTCATAAGAGATACTAGGAACCTTCATGAGAATGGTAAAGTATCAGATGAATCACTCCCCAAATTCAGAAATACATGGTAAGGTCTCTCAGTGGGATCTTAATGGCTAAGCATGGCCAGGGACTGTGGGCTCCATGAGAGGTCACCCTTCGTGGCTCTTGTATGACTTTGCAGCCCAGAGCTTAGAGCTGTTGATACACGTTTGTTGAAGGCTGGTGACCCACACCCTGGCCTGAGCCCTGAGAAGCTGACATCCCCCAGCAGGGTGCCCTGGGCCTCTGCCTGGGTTGTGTTTGAGCTAATACTACACGGAAGGCTTTATCCCAGCTCGGCTGGAGTGTTGCCTCACCGCAGTGGGGTGTGGTGCTCAGAAAGACGTGGTGCCTGGGGGCCCTCACCTTGTGCAGCAGAGTGGGGTTTCTCTGGGTGCCTCCTCGGGTGTCAGCATTCCAGCCTCTTGACCATGCTCCTCCTCTCTGGCTCTGCTGGGCCGCCCTCTTGGGGCAGGGTGGGGGATGCTCCCTTCTGGGCACAACACTCATCATCACAGTGTGGGTCTTGCGGACGCTGTTGGCCTCTGGGGGCACCTGTGGCATCCGAGAAGTCTCACCTCACCGTGGGGTGACGTGGCTTACTTACTCTGTTTCTGCTTTGGGTATGTATACAAACTGGGATTGTTTATTCTCATTTTGTGGCTTTGAGCAGAAATAAATCCATCTGAGAAGACCCTGCCCCCAGTCATCACAGACTCTCTTCTTTGTGGTTTCTACCCAGTTTCTTTTCAAAAAATTCTTCTTTCCTCACAGTTGTGGGGCAGGGGTCAAAATATCATACTTATTATATAAAAGCTGTGGCTTAGGGGCACCTGGATGGCTTAGTCGGTTAAGCATCTGACTCTTGATCTCAGCTCAGGTCTTGATCTCAGGGTCATGAATTCAAGCCCTGCACTGAGCTCCATGCTGGCTAGGCATGGAGCCTTCTTTAAAAAAAAAAAAAAAAAAAAAAAAGCTTTGGCTTATATTCCAACAGAAAGGTCTTTTACCTTTTTTCATACATTTTCCTGCCTACACCAAGAGGGGCACAAACATGACAGTGGGTGATACAGGGAGACAGTTTGCCACTGAAGGATGGTGGGTCCCTGGGAGATGGTGTAAGACACCAGCAGTAAATGTGCAAAGGGTGGCAGTGGGTGCGCGGCTGCGTGTGGGTTCTGTGGGCCAGACAGTGGGCGGCCGTCCGTGCAGGAAGGACGGGTGGGTGTGGGCCGAAGTGGCCCCACAGGCCGGTGCTGGGAGGCAGGGCATGGAGTTGAGGGTTGAAGGATGGATTGCTGAGACGTGCCCCGTTAAAATGTTTTCTCGCTCCTTTTGGTTGACCGTGGGAAGCATAGTCTCTTCGTTCCCCTTTCAACCACCTGTTTTGTACAATGGTAAAACAATGGTCCCAGAGTTTTAAATTCAAATGCCCAGTTTTTGGCTAAAGTTGAAGATACAAGTTATTTAAAACAGGAAATCATTATTTAGGGGAAAAAGTTTGATAGCCTATTAAAAGATGCGTGGAAGACTCCTATTTTGGTTTTGCAGCACTGTTAAATAATGCATATCTAATGTGCATACATAATCATGTGTCTGGAGAAATGGGGTCTGCCAAAAATAGATGTCGACAGACGGGGGTGAAATGCAGTTCCTTCACTTGTGGGAACAGCCTCGGGTGGCGTGGTGTGGCTTCTGCAGCCTGTGTTAACAACACAGCTGCATGGAAGTCTCGGTTTTCCCTCTCAGGCTGTGGAAGCCCCACTTATATTCCCATATGCTTATGTGTGTCTATGTTCCTGGGGTAGAGTTTTCCTCTTTCATCACTTTTCTTACTCTGTCTTCAGGGCCAGACACCCTGAAGTTTCACGCATGACCCGCAAACTCTGAAGCCCCCTTTCCACGGCTGGGGGCCGGAAGAAGGAAGACACTGCGGTCCGTTTGTCAGGGGAAAAAATAGATAAAATGAATGACAGAGCTCCTGAGAGAGCAGAATTCACACTCCTCACCAGGGATTATTTCAGGAGGATTATAGGACACGATATTAATATGTCAATGTCCTGTGCACTAAAAACACGAAACAAAACAAAAAAAGCACAGCCCATGCAGTACTAGTCCTGGCGTGCATTTTGTCCTAGCAAAATAATTTTGTTTGCCAAAAGCTTCTTGTTTTTATAAAACCAGCTAAAAACAACTGACTGAAGTTTATCCAATAAATTCATTTAACCATCGCTTATTCAGTGTTTTTATGTAGCCCGACGGGGCTAATTGTAATTGATAGCTTGCTTACAGAGACAAACTCATTTTTATCTCTGATGTGACTTTTTCTTCTCCACCATAGAAAGGGGAAAAATACCTTTTCTTGTGGTAGATAGTGTGTAATTCATCCTTAAAAAACAAAAGCAAAAACAAAAAACCACAATTGAAATGGCTAGTTTTTCAGGTGAGAGTTATAATGTAGAATAATTTTCAGAAATTTCAAACAAGGAAACACGTTATTTCCTTTCAAACGTATAATTTTCTTATTTGTTATCCTTTTTATATGTTAATTCATGGTATCTGGAGGCTCTGGGTTTTAATTTAAAAAAGCATTGGTCTGCAGATCCAAAATTGATATTTATATACAATTTATACAAAATGTATAAATTGGAAAAAATGAAGTTCTTCAGAATAAGTGATGATTTTGGATTTCTGTTCTTGGAGTGTTTTCCAAATTAAGTTCCATAGTGTATCTTTCATTATATCTGTTTCTTTCTTTTTTTTTTTTAATTTTATTTTATTATTTTATGTTAATCACCATACAGTAAATCATTAGTTTTCGATGTAGTGTTCCATGATTCATTGTTTGCGTATAACACCCAGTGCTCCATTCAGTACGTGCCCTCTTTAATACGCATCACCAGGCTGACCCATCCCCCCACCCCCCTCCCCTTTAGAACCCTCAGTTTGTTTCTCAGAGTCCATAGTCTCTCATGGTTCGTCTACCCCTCCTGATTTCCCCCCCTTCATTTTTCCCTTCCTACTATCTTCTCTCTCTCTCTCTTTTTTTTAAACATATAATGTATTATTAGTTTCAGAGGTACAGGTCTGTGATTCATCAGTCTTACACAATTCACAGCGCTCACCATAGCACATACCCTCCCCAGTATCCATCACCCAGCCACCCATCCTTCGCACCCCGCACCACTCCAGCAACCCTCAGTTTGTTTCCTGAGATTAAGAATTCCTCATATCAGTGAGATCATATGATACATGTCTTTCTCTGACTTATTTCGCTTAGCATAATACCCTCTAGTTCCATCCACGTCGTTGCAAATGGCAAGATTTCGGTTTTTGTGATGGCTGCATAATATTCTGTTGTGTATATGTACACCACATCTTCTTTATCCATTCATCTGTTGGCGGACATCTTGGCTCTTTCCATGGTTTGACTATTGTGGACATTGCTGCTATACACATTGGGGTGCACATACCCCTTTGGATCACTACATTTGTATCTTTGGGGTAAATACCCAGTAGTGCAATTGCTGGGTCGTACGGTAGCTCTATGTTCAACTTTTTGAGGAACCTCCATACTGTTTTACCAGAGTGGCTGCACCAACTTGCATTCCCACCAACAGTGTAGGAGGGTTCCCCTTTCTCCGCATCCTTGCCAACATCTGTCGTTTCCTGACTTGTTAATTTTAGCCATTCTGACTGGTGTGAGGTGGTATCTCATTAAGGTTTTGATTTGGATTTCCCTGATGCCGAGCGATGTTCAGCACTTTTTCATGTGTCTGTTAGCCATTTGGATGTCTTCTTTGGAAAAATGTCTGTTCATGTCTTCTGCCCATTTCTTGATTGGATTATTTGTTCTTTGGGTGTTGAGTTTGATAAGTTCTTTATAGATCTTGGATACTAGCCCTTTATCTGATACGTCATTTGCAAATATCTTCTCCCATTCTGTCGGTTGTCTTTTGGTTTTGTTGACTGTTTCCTTTGCTGTGCAAAAGCCTTTTATCTTGATGAAGTCCCAATAGTTCATTTTTGTCCTTGCTTCCCTTGCCTTTGGCGATGTTTCTAGGAAGAAGTTGCTACGGCTGAGGTCGAAGAGGTTCCTGCCTGTGTTCTCCTCTAGGATTTTGATGGACTCCTGTCTCACATTTAGGTCTTTCCTCCATTTTGAGTTTATTTTTGTGAGTGGTGTCAGGAAATGGTTCAGTTTCATTCTTCTGCACGTGGCTGTCCAGTTTTCTCAACACCATTTGTTGAAGAGACTGTCTTTTTTCCATTGGACAGTCTTCCCTGCTTTGTCGAAGATTAGTTGACCATAGAGTTGAGGGTCCATTTCTGGGCTCTCTATTCTGTTCCATTGATCTATGTGTCTGTTTTTGTGCCAGTACCATAGTGTCTTGATGATGACAGCTTTGTAATAGAGTTTGAAGTCTGGAATTGTGATGCCACCAGCTTTGCTTTTTCTTTTTCAACATTCCTCTGGCTATCTGGGGTCTTTTCTGGTTCCATACAAATTTTAGGATTATTTGTTCCATTTCTTTGAAAAAAGTGGATAGTATTTTGATAGGGATTGCATTAAATGTGTAGATTGCTCTAGGTAGCATTGACATCTTCACAATATTGGTTCTTCCAATCCATGAGCATGGGACGTTTTTCCATTTCTTTGTGTCTTCCTCAATTTCTTTCACGAGTATTTTATAGTTTTCTGAGTACAGATTCTTTGCCTCTTTGGTTAGATTTATTCCTAGGTATCTTATGGTTTTGGGTGCAATTGTAAATGGGATCGACTCCTTCATTTCTCTTTCTTCTGTCTTGTTGTTGGTGTATAGGAATGCAACTGATTTCTGTGCATTGATTTTATATCCTGCCACTTTACTGAATTCCTGTATGAGTTCTAGCAGTTTTGGGGTGGAGTCTTTTGGGTTTTCCACATAAAGTATCATATCATCTGCAAAGAGTGAGAGTTTGACTTCTTCTTTGCTGATTCAGATGCCTTTTATTTCTTTTTGTTGTCTGATTGCTGTGGCTAGGACTTCTAATACTATGTTGAATAGCAGTGGTGATAGTGGACATCCCTGCCATGTTCCTGACCTTAGGGGGAAAGCTCTCAGTTTTTCCCCATTGAGAATGATATTCACTGTGGGTTTTTCATAGATGGCCTTTATGATATTGAGGTATGTACCCTCTATCCCTACACTCTGAAGAGTTTTAATCAAGAAGAATGCTTTAGTTTGTCAAATGCTTTTTCTGCATCTATTGAGAGGATCATATGGTTCTTGTTCTTTCTTTTATTAATGTATTGTATCACATCGATTGATTTGCGGATGTTGAGCCAACCTTGCAGCCCAGGGATAAATTCCACTTGGTCGTGGTGAATAATCCTTTTAATGTACTGTTGGATCCTATTGGCTAGGATTTTGGTGAGAATTTTTGCATCCATGATCATCAGGGATATTGGTCTGTAATTCTCCTTTTTGATGGGGTCTGATTTTGGGATCAGGGTAATGCTGGCCTCATAAAATGATTTGGAAGTTTTCCTTCCATTTCTATTTTTTGGAACAGTTTCAGAAGAATAGGTATTCATTCTTCTTGAAATGTTTGGTGGAATTCCCCTGGGAAGCCATCTGGCCCTGGGCTCTTGTTTGTTGGGAGATTTTTGATGACTGCTTCAATTTCCTTAGTGTTTATGGGTCTGTTCAGGTTTTCTATTTCTTCCTGGTTCGGTTTTGGTAGTTGATACCTCTCTAGGAATGCATCCATTTCTTCCAGATTATCTAATTTTCTGGCATATAGTTGCTCATAATATGTTCTTATAATTGTTTGTATTTCTTTGGTGTTAGGTGTGATCTCTCCTCTTTCATTCATGATTTTATTTATTTGGGTCATTTCTCTTTTTGATAAGTCTGGCCAGGGGTTTATCAATCTTATTAATTCTTTTAAAGAACCAGCTCCTAGTTTCGTTGATCTGTTCTACTGTTCTTTTGGTTTCTATTTCATTGATTTCTGTTCTGATCTTTACTATTTCTCTTCTCCTGCTGGGTTTAGGCTTTTTTGCTGTTCTTTCTCCAGCTCCTTTAGGTGTAGGGTTAGATTGTGTATTTGAGACCTTTTTTGTTTCTTGAGAAAGGCTTGTATTGCTATATACTTTCCTCTTAGGACTGCCCATGCTGCATCCCAAAGATTTTGAACAGTTGTATTTTCATTTTCATTTGTTTCCATGAATTTTTTAAATTCTTCTTTAATTTCCTGGTTGACTCACTCATTCTTAAGTAGGATGCTCTTTAGCCTCCATGTATTTGAGTTCTTTCCAACTTTCCTCTTGTGATTGAGCTCTAGTTTCAAAGCATGTGGTCCGAAAATATGCAGGGAATGATCCCAGTCTTTTGGTACCAGTTGAAACCTGATTTGTGAGCTAGGATGTGATCTATTCTGGAGAATGTTCCATGGGCATTAGAGAAGAATGTGTATTCTGTTGCTTTGGGGTATAATGTTCTGAATCTATCTGTGAAGTCCATTTGGTCCAGTGTGTCATTTAAAGTCTTTATTTCCTTGTTGATCTTTTGCTTAGGTGATCTGTCCATTTCAGTGAGGGGGGTGTTAAAGTCCCCTACTATTATTGTATTGTTGTCGATGTGTTTCTTTGATTTTGTTATTAATTGGCTTATATAATTGGCTGCTCCCATGTTAGGGGCATAGATATTTACAATTGTTAGATCTTCTTGTTGGATAGACCTTTTAAGTATGATATAGTGTCCTTCCTCATCTCTTATTATAGTCCTTGGTTTAAAATCTAATTTGTCTGATATAAGGATTGCCACCCCAGCTTTCTTTTGCTGTCCATTAGCATGGTAAATGGTTTTCCACCCCCTCACTTTCAATCTGGAGGTGTCTTTGGGTCTAAAATGTGTCTCTTGCAGACAGCATATTGATAGGTCTTATTTTTTTATCCAATCTGATAGCCTGTGTCTTTTGATTGGGGCGTTTAGCCCATTTACATTCAGGGTAACTATTGAAAGATAGGAATTCAGTGTCATTGTATTGCCTGTAAGGTGACTGTTACTGTATATTGTGTCTGTTCCTTTCCAGTCTATGTTACTTTTTGGTTCTCTCTTTGCTTAGAGGACCCCTTTCAATATTTCTTGTAGGGCTGGTTTCGTGTTTGCAAATTCTTTTAGTTTTTGTTTGTCCTGGAATCTTTTTATCTCTCATTCTATTTTCAATGACAGCCTAGCTGATTATAGCATTCTTGGCTGCATATTTTTCTTGTTTAGTGCTCTAAATATATCATGCCAGTCCTTTCTGGCCTGCCAGGTCTCTGTGGATAGGTCTGTTGCCAATCTAATGTTTCTACCATTGCAGGTTACAGACCTTTTGTCCCGAGCTGCTTTCAGGATTTTCTCTTTGTCTCTGAGACTTGTAAGTTTTACTATTAGATGTCAGGGTGTTGACCTATTTTTATTGATTTTGAGGGGGGTTCTCTGTGCCTCCTGGATTTTGATGCCTGTTTCCTTCCCCAAATTAGGGAAGTTCTCTGCTATAATTTGCTCCAATATACCTTCTGCCCCTCTCTCTCTTTCTTCTTCTTCTGGGATCCCAATTATTCTAATATTGTTTCTTCTTATGGTATCACTTATCTCTCAAATTCTGCCTTCATGATCCAGTAGTTGTTTATCTCTTTTTCTCAGCTTCTTTATTCTCCATTATTTGGTCTTCTATATCGCTAATTGACTCTTCTGCCTCATTTATCCTAGCAGTTAGAGCCTTCATTTTTGATTGCACCTCATTAATAGCCTTTTTGATTTCGACTTGGTTAGATTTTAGTTCTTTTATTTCTCCAGAAAGGGTTTCTCTAGTATCTTCCATGCTTTTTTCAAGCCCAGCTAGTATTTTTATAATTGTCATTCTGAACTCTAGTTCTGACATCTTACTAATGTCCGTATTGATTAGGTCCCTGGCAGTCAGTACTCCCTCTTGTTCTTTTTTTTGAGGTGAGTTTTTCTGTCTTGTCATTTTGTCCGGAGAAATAATGCTAACAGGGTAACAACGACCCCAGAAAAATATATACTAAACAAATCAGAAGAGACCTGAAACCGGGGAAAAAGAAAGAGAAAGAAAGAAAAAAGGAAAAAAAAAGAATATGATCAAATATGATAAGGCTGGTGAATAGATCAGTGCCACACACTAGATTTTGGGTGTATTTTGTTCTGTAAGAAGAAACTGCCTCCCAACATTTTAAAGAAAAAAAAACTTATGTATGTACATAAATAAGGGTAAATACGATGAAGGGATGGAATATGACTGAAGATGAAAATTATGAAAAATTTTATAAAAGCAATTCATAAGAAGTTGGTTGAAAAAAGAAAGAAGAGAAATTAAAAGAAAAAAAAAAGGAGAGAATGTGATCAGGCAGCAGACCAGAACAAAGCCATACACTAGAGACTTAGGGTATATTTTGGTCTGTTAGAAGAAACTGTATCCCAAAATTTTAAAGAGAGAACAACTTATATATATATAACAAAAACAAGGTTAACTACAACGAAGAGATAGAATATAACTCTAAAAATGAAAACTAAAAAAGGTTTTTAAAAAAGGGATTGATAAAATGTTTGAAAAAGGGAAAAAGAAAAATTCAAAAAAAAAAGAAGAAAAAAAGGAAAATTAAAAAAATTAACTTTGAAAGACTAAAGAATCATGGGAAAAAAAGCCGTGAGTTCTATGTGCTATATTCCCCTAGTGCTGGAGTTCTGCCGTTCTCATTGATCGGTAAACTTGGTCTTGGCTGGCTGTTCTTGCTGATCTTCTGGGGAAGGGGCCTGTTGCCGTGGTTCCCAAATGTCTTTGCCGGAGGCGGAGTTGCCCCGCCCTTGCCAGTCCGGGCTAAGTAATCTGCTCGGGTTTGCTCTTGGGAGCTTTTGTTCCCTGCAAGCTTTCCGTACAGCTTTGGAGGATGAGAGTGAAAATGGCAGCCTCCCAGTCTCCACCCTGGAGGAGCCGAGAGCTCGGGGCTCCACTCCTCAGTGCACCCCCAGAGAAAAGCAGTCAGTCACTCCTGTCTCCCCGGTCTCTGGCCGAACTCTGTGCTCACCCGGCCTGTGACCAAGTGTTTCTATCTCTGGCGCACGACCCCATGTGGAGTCTCCAAACCCAGCAGATCCCTCGGTGCGCTCCCGCGCCGCTCCCCCTGGGGGAGAAAGGGGAGTCTCCCCGGATCTGCCGCTTGTTGGGTCCCTGCTTCCAGAAGGTGGTCGCTTTTCTGTTCAGAGGGTTGCTGCTATTCTTTTCTTTGATCTCCTGTTGAGTTCGTAGGTGTTCAGAATGGTTTGATACCTATCTAGCTGAATTCCTGGGACCAGACAAAATTTAGTTCTTCTACTCCTCTGCCATCTTGCTCCTCTATTCCTTATATCTGTTTCTAATAGATGTGTAATGCTGCCTTGTTTAGAGGATTTCTATTTGTTTTTAGCAAGGAATGTGGTTAAATGTAATAGGAGCTTGGATTGGGTTAAGTAAAATTCTCTAACTGAAAAGAAGAGGGGGTGCCTGGGTGGCTCACATGGTTAAGCGTCTGCCTTCGGCTCAGGTCATGAGCCCAGGGTCCTGGGATCGAGTCCCGCATTGGGCTCCCTGCTCCTTGGGAGCCTGCTTCTCCCTCCACTTCTCTCTCTCTCTGTCTGTCTCTCATGAATAAATAAATAAAATCTTTAAAAAAAAAAAAGAAAAGAAGAGGAATGGCCACCATTAGAAGTACCTGTTTCTTCTAGTGAATTTTAAGAAATGTATGAAAAGTCAGTCACGATTAAGTAAATGATTGAGATTCACGTGTTAATTGAGAACTCTTTCTTCAGCGTGCACTTTTTCTACAGCGTGATGTAAACCTAAGCACTATGGGCTGGATACTTATTTTATCAACATGCATTTTAAACGAGGGTATATTTAGGTACACAGTCTTTATTCAGCTTTGGTACTGGGAAGTAGGTTTAGTAAGAACAAAAATCTGACATTAAAAGTTTTTTTATTTCTGCGCATAATAGGATTGCATTTGTCCTTATCAGAATAGTCTGCCACAAAGACTTCTAGAGAGTAGGAACATAGTGCATGTGCCTCTTTAGAAAGTACAGTATTTAAGTAAAAAATCAGTGTGATGATGATTGTGAAAGGGTATGAAGGTAAAGCTGCTGTTTATTTCCAGTCATGTTGTGAACCCACTTGTTTGGGTTCTGTCGTAGGAGTTTTCAAGGGTGTTCTTGAAGGGCGTTTATGAATATGTCATGCTCCAATGTTACATGTTGGAAACGACCCATTCTTCAGTGTGTTCCGCTACATTGGATCTTTCTGTGCAAACCGTAGAAGAGAGGGGCTTTCCTGCCATCTTTGTTCAAAGGTTTTTCTTATTGTGTCATTGCTGAGGGAAGGCTGAGATCATGCCCTGGCATGATACACATGTGCCATTCCCTATACTATGGTGGCACTTGTACCCAGGCTCAGGGAAGTCCAGGAATGGTTCAGGTGATTCTGTTGTGTGTTAACAAGGGAATACATGGCAATATGAGGATGTGGGGTTGTTGGTTTTTTTTTTTTTTTTTTTTTAGATAAGGAATGAGAGCTGGTTCATTGTTAGTGATTCAACTTTGAATCAGAAATTTCTCACTTCTCTCTCAGGCTTTTGAGTTGCTTTAATTAAAGAGTGTCATGAAATTGTAAAGCGAACTTTCATCTGTGAGAGTTTTAAGCTGATAATATATAAGCAGAATAGAAATGAAGAAACAATGTGGATTCCAAGGTTGATATAATTCTGCATCCAAATTTTGACTTAACTGTTTTATTCCTCAGACAGCCTCACTGTTTTCTTCAATTGTCTTTTCAATAAGAAATGATGTATATTCCGGAATGAAAAGATAAATTTATGCTAATTCTGATATTAGTTTATATATTGAGAGTCTGTGAAAGGTTTTGTTTGCAAAATGGGTTCTCCTCTTGGTTCAGACTGAATGAAGAGTAAGAACTGCTTCACCAAAACCTCTTGCTTTCCAGTGACAGTGAATTCGGAATAAAGTAAATCTGGGAAAGAAGCATGAAAATATGAATGGAATCTGAGATCACAAATGGACATGAGTTTAGCTGCTTGGGTAGATGATGGAATAAGAGTCGTATGTTGGTTGTTAAGGATGCAGGCAGTGTTTTCTTGCAAAAATATTTTTGGTAATAAATTGGTAGCATTTGAGAGCAAGGAGTCAAGATGATCAAAGGGAGGCAAGATTGTATTGTGTGCTGGTGGTTGATGAACTGGGGATGTATTTCATGGGTGGGTTTCTGAACAATGTCCATATTTTCTAACTTGTTTTTAACTCCATGTGAGCAAGGATCGTGGTAGTGGTTGCAGAGGTGGTGTGTGTGTGTATGTTATAGTCCTGGTGCCTGGCGTAGTGATAGTAGTTCATAGTAGGTACTCAGTAAGTATTTGTTGAATGAATAAATGAAGTGATAAAGCTAGAAGTTCATTCGATAATGCAGAAGCAGAGATAAGCTTGTTCAGTACAGTGGCAAGGAGGAGGCCAGGATCCTGTGTCAGGAGAAGCTTCCTAAAGTCAGAGCTCCCAAAGATGGCTGGAGGAAGCAACGGAGGGAGGCAGTTCAAGCAGAGGGCATGGTGGAGATATTGGAGAGGGCCCTCTAATATTTTTAATGGGTAGTTAAGCTGGATGATTCTAAAATGCTATTTATATTCTGAGATTCCATTAAATATTTGAGCATCTACTGTTTGTGTAACAATGTGTGAGTCACGGGAGGATGGGTGGTGGGCAGAGATTCAGCAATGTGAAACGTGATTAAAAAACAAAAGCAAGGGGCGCCTGGGTGGCTCCAGTCGGTTAAGTGTCTGCCTTCAGCTCAGGTCATGGTCCCAGGGTCCTGGGATCGAGCCCTGCATCAGGCTCCCTGCTTGGTGGAAAGCCTTCTTCTCCCTCTCCCACTCCCCCTGCTTGTGTTCCCTCTCTCGCTGTATATCTCTCTGTCAAATAAATAAATAAAATCTTTATGTAAAAATAAAACAAAGTTCAACTGAGTAAATTTTAAAAATCTTATTGGCTTTATTCAGTGATTCATGAATTGGGCAGCATCCCATCTAGCTGATGGAAACTAAGTTAAGATATTAAGTCTTGGTTTGGTGATGTGGGCTTAGCACAAGTGATTCCATTTTGAGCCTGTTGTCTCTCTCTCTTTTAACCATTGAGATACCTACATATGCTAGGTCATTTTGGTGGTAAAATAAAAAAAAAAAAATTTAGAAAATAACAGACTATAAATATATGATGAAATTCAGACTATTTAAACCATTCGTCCATTCAGTAAATATTTGAGTGCAATAAACATTGTCAGTTCCGGCACCTTCTTTTAGCTGGAGAGAACAGCAAAAGGGGTCAGGGTTGAGTCAGACCCTCAAGTGTTCCTAGAAACAGTGAGGGGCATGGAGCGGGAGGGGCTAGGTTACAGGACTGGTGGGGCATGCGGGCGGACAACAGCAGACCTCGGGGAAAACAGAGAGGAGGCTGGAGTCAGATAGTGGTTGACCTGCAGTATTAGCCTCGCACTGAGGTGTGAACCATGTAACTGGGTATGGAGGGAGAGGTGTGTGTGGCTCTAGAGGGTTTGAAAGCAAATGCCTCTGTCAGACAGAAATGTTGAGTAGGCGAAAAACGATGTAATCTTAGAGATGTCGAGTTTGGTATTTTGGAGATCTAGTTGGAAATAACCAGTTATGGAGATACTGTATCTAAAAAGACATTTGAAGTTTTGAAATGTTACCTGTTTTGAAATGGCTCGTCTGTTTGCTGCTTTAAACATACATTTGGTTCATTTTGGGTCTGTTTTTTCTGGGTTCGTTTTCATTTAAAATGGATTCATAGGCGTTTACCAGAGTGCTGTTCTTCCTTTTCTGAGATGTCACTTTCTCATTTCTACATGAATTGTGTGTGACTACTTTGTCACTGTTACGGAAGTGTTCTCACATGCCAGCTTCACTGGAACAAGATGTCACTTGATGTCACCAAGAGTTGTGAAAAGCTATTTTAAGTGGGGTGGAAAATTTCAGTTTTTAAAGGAGTCACTGAATCTTCAGAAAAGCTAAGGATTTCTAAAGAGCTTGGACATTTGTGCATTCTATAATGTTGGGAGGTTGTAGGTTAAATGGCTTTGGATTTTATTCTGTTCTTTGTTTATAGGTAATTAATAGTAGAACATCACTGAACACTTACTAAACAAATAAAATTGTATGTTAAGTTCTTCACATTTTAAAATAAAGATTAGGAAGCCTAAATATTAAAGGAAATGATAGAGGAGGTGTGCTTGTTATTAATTGACGAATGATTGCTCCAGGGTTATGGTTTAGAAAAATCATAGTTTTGAGGATCCTCTGTTTTAATTGTACAATTTTCGCACAAGAAAATGTAGTTGAGTACCAGTGTTTATAGGGAAGGCATAGCTAATACTTTAAAATGTTTTTCCTTTTAATTAATTATTCAAAAAAATTTTTTTAAATTTTGAGTAAACTCTGTGCCGTATGTAGGGCTTGAACTCCCGACCCTATGATCAAGAGTTGCATGCACTATTGATGGAGCCAGCCTGGCGCCCCTAAAATGTTTTCCTTTTTAGAAAATTTTAAACCAAATCACGTTTGTTTTACATTTTACCCTCTTACATTTTACATCTTTTACATTTTTTACCCATTTTGCCCATAATTTCATCTTAACTAAGAAATTAAAGTGTTTAAGAATAGTAATTTAAAGATATAATTTTGATCTCTCCAGGCTCTCTGGGTCCCTGGAGTATAGATAGCCATGCAGTCTTTGAAGGTGGCTGTCCCTTCTGTGAATTTACATTTACAAAACCCATCCTACTAAAACTCCTCGTGCAACCCCACTTTTGTGCTCTTTCAGTTTGTGAAACAATTAATTTGGTCTATGGGACAAATTACTAGTTTATTTATAGAGAAATTGAAATATACTTAATTTCTTTTAAAAAAGTTACATAAAAATATCAACCAGTATTAAAAATGTTTTAAATATTAATTAGACATTTAGATAATCTATTAATAAACTCTGTCATTCTTAGTTTATTACCCTTGAACAGTACTTTTTTTTTTTTTTGGTCTCATCCTGATTTTCTTTGAACTTTATAATTTTTCTTTCTTTTTCTCTCAGTCTTCTGACTACTCATAGAGAACTTCTTGGTATTCTCAAATTTGCGATCTCCAGAGCTTCATCTCTTATTAGCTCTTCTTCAGAGCCGGTTCTGAAATAATTTCCCAGAGGTTCCTGCCCCTTCCTCGGAGAATTAGTCCTTCTGTCCTAGGCAGTGGAGCAAAGGAGAGAGGTCACAGACTCAAATGACTTATGTTGGTTGACTTAAAATATCAGGAGCACTGTTTCCAAGAAGAAACAATTTTTAAAGGGGGAAGAATGTTTTTTTGTTTTTTCCTTTCTCCCAATTTAGCTATTTGCCTTTGAAACCTAGATCCGGCTTGCAAATACACACGTACGAGTATGTGTGTGTGAGTGTGCATGTTCTCACGTTTCAGTGTTTATAAACTTTTCCTGTAAGGATGGCCTAGCAGTATATTTTTAGTGATTGCCGTAGTTTCAGTAACTTGTATAAAGTGGTTAATAAAAGGGTCTGCTTGGCATTATAAACCTGCAGCTTGTGATGCCACATAATTTTAAAAAGCAAATTTAAAATAAAAATGAACAAAGCTTCAAAAAAAGATGCAAAATGGTTTTTGCACATTGACCCAAGATAATTTCCTCCATAAACTCAGAAACTTGGAAGCTGAGCCCATAGAATATTGGACAGAAAACTATTCTTTAAACCTTTTCTTTATTCTACAGGAAATAAATCTGTTTGCTCTTTTCCTGTGGTGCCATGTTGTCTGAATTTTCTTTGTCTTAAAACAGGCAGAAGGAATAAGAAGGCCACATATTTGCTAATCCTCTTGATGCTATGTGGTGCTATGTTGTGGGGTTGAATAATTATGATTAATTGTAAGCTGGACCATGTGCCTTTCAGTGGATTGTAATGAAATAAAACTTAATGATTTTAACATTGTGCTACTGGTATGTATTTGCGATACATAGCTCTGTTCTACAAGATCCACTTTGTAATCGCACAGATGTCGTTGAGCTCAAATTTCAGGTCATAAAAGTTCTGGGACTGCTTTTTAATGAAAATAAGGTTTTATTTATCTTGGTACTTCACAAATTAGACCTAAGAAAGGTGAAAACTAAGAGAATCAAAAAGAAAGCAGGGGTCAGTAGCACATGTGTGCACACACATTAATCAGAATACACTTTTGCTTTCCTGTATATTGTTCACTTTACTATGTTTCTTTTTCTTTTTTTTTTTTAAAGATTTTATTTATTTATTCATAAGACACAGAGAGAGAGAGAGGCAGAGGGAGAAGCAGGCTTCCCGCTGAGCAGGGAGCCCGATGCGGGACTCGATCCCAGGACCCCGGGATCATGACCTGAGCCGAAGGCAGAGGCTTAACCATCTGAGCCACCCAGGCGCCCCACTTTACTATGTTTTTATACTATTTTATAAAAGTGCAGAAATAATTATAAATTAATGATTTAAAATGCTTGAAGTGATTGAGCAATTGTGGGTTGGTTCCGAGCATGCCTTTAAATTTAGGGAAAAAGAGTTGCTATGTGTGTTGGACATGAAGTACACATACATGTTTATTAATATTTGCACTGTAGGTAGCTTTGGTTGATTTATTGCCACCTATGTGGGCTTAGGTTTTGTATAGCTGCTTGGAGAATTATGTACATTACCTTAACAGCTTAATTTCATTTTTATTTAGGATGGATTAGAATAGTTTATTTGATTGGCTGGTCAGGTACATTTACCTCCCTTCAGCTGTTCTCCAGCTCACCATTGCTCCGTCATTTACCAGGCAGATATAACTTCGTGTGTCATGCTCTGATTATTCCCAGGATTAGAATGACACCCACTTTGCTGTGTTGCTATGATGATTAGCAATAATTGTTTCCATTCCTCACGTCCAGTACTGGACACCAGAATTAAAAAGCTTTCTTCCTCCATTATCTCATTCCTGGCCTTTGGGGTAGGAATGCTTGCCCCGGTTTTCCAGAGAAGGAAATGAATCATCATTTTCCCATGGCTTGCCCCATGTTACACTGAGTTAGGACAATGCAAACAGAGCACCCAGCATACCTATCACCTTGTGGTCATTGTTCTAGATCCATAATGATCATATGGGAGAAGTGCATAAAGAGCTGAAACCCATTTTTTTTTTTTTTTTAAAGATTTTATTTATTTGACAGAGAGAGACAGCGAGAGAGAGAACATAAGCAGGGGGAGTGGGAGAGGGAGAAGCAGGCTTCCCGCAGAGCAGGGAGCCCGATGCGGGGCTCGATCCCAGGACCCTGGGATCATGACCTGAGCCGAAGGCAGACGCTTAACGACTGAGCCACCCAGGCGCCCCAGAAACCCATTTTTTTAAACATTACATTGTCTCAGGCTAGGTTTTTTTGTTTTGTTTTGTTTTTGTTTGTTTTAAAATCATGGCTGTCCTCTTCTTAAGGGATAATTTCTCTCTGATAGGGAGAATGTGTATATATTTAAGGATTTTGGGATGTATTTGAAAAAAGATTTTATATGTTAAATTGTTTTTGATTTTTGCATTTTTAATGCATTTTAAGCATAGCTTTGGAATACTCGGGCAATACACACATTTCTAGCTAATGCTTATGTTTAGATATTGCTTACACACTGTGTTTATATATATATGTGTGTGTGTGTATATATATGTGTATATATATATATATATTTTTTTTTTTTTTTTAAAGATTTTATTTGTCAGAGAGAGAGCAAGTGCACAAGCAGGGGGATTGTCAGGCAGAGGGAGAAGCAAGCTCCCTGCTGAGCAAGGAACTGAGCAAGGAACCCCTGCTGAGCAAGGACCCTGGGATCATGACCTGAGCCAAAGGCAGACACTTAACCGACTGAGATGCATACCATCTTTGAGCCTCTTCATTTTACATGTCAGGCATTAAATTTATTTTCCATTTTCATGGACATGAATTAAAATAAATTTATCAGTTTTTAGCATCCCACTCCCCCCCAATTTCATTATGAAAAATTGTGTGTTGAACCTCAGGAGTGGTGGAATTCTTGCGGTTATCCCAAGATCCAGTTTTTTCTCTGGATTTCCTATAATTTTATTCTTACTTGCCTTATTAGAAGTTTATGAAGAAGGAATTTTGAAAATGGTATTAATTTTGTGATTTGCCAAGTTAATTTTCCTGGCCATATTTGAAATTAAGTTGAAAGGGTGTTAGGAAAGCCTAAAATTCCTCCCTTCTGCTTTTTCCCTAGCTTTCCTCTGTGTGTGAGTTTTGTATGCTCCTTTTGGTGGGGTGGTATTTAATCTGCTCCACCTTTCAGTTTTGTTCAGATAATGCTCGGTTAGATAATGTCTCTAAAAGGGTTATGCTTTCTTGTAAAATGTTTTATATTTCCAGGAAATTTTCACATTTTGATTAGCTTATTTCCTTTCCATTTTTAGTTTGAGGACTATGGTTATTTAACTGTGAAGTAACTCAGCTGCTAGGCAAGGTTATGGCACTAACATGTCTACTATAAGGTACAGAATTGGGGTGGAAAATATTCATATTTGTATTACCTTGCATTTTACAAGTAACTAGCAAACACTGAATACCTCTGAAAGCTATAATTTATTTTCCCCGCCACCTCAGAATTTTACTTTATGCAGCCATTTAAGCATTAATGAATGTAAATAGACTGGTCCTTATTTTGCCTAATTCCAGATTCATGATTTTCTTACATTTTTAGGACTGAGTTTGGCAAGCAACATGAAATAGACTGTTTTCAAGTCTCTTAAGTTTGTCCAGGGACTAGAATGTTTTTAGCATTGAGGACTTAAAAAAAAAAGTCACGCATTTTTTTCTTGTCATTGCATGAATGTATTTCAGTGGGTGCTGCTTACTTTCTAAAATCATGGAAGAGTTGAAAATTTTCAAGTTTGCCACACACACACACTCACACACAGTTTAGTCAATGGAACTTGCAAATATAAATAAACTTTGTCTATATTTTCAGTAATCAAAAGCTATGAGTATTTTTTTTTTTTAAAGATTTATTTGTTTTAGGGCGCCTGGGTGGCTCAGTTGGTTAAGTGACTGCCTTCGGCTCAGGTCATGATCCTGGAGTCCCTGGATCGAGTCCCGCATCAGGCTCCCTGCTCGGCAGGGAGTCTGCTTCTCCCTCTGACCCTCCCCCTCTCATGTGCTTGCTCTGTCTCATTCTCTCTCTCTCAAATAAATAAATAAAATCTTTAAAAAAAAAAAAAAAAAAAAAAAAGATTTATTTGTTTTAGAGAGAGAGAGAGAGACAGAGAGGGTTGGGGAGGGGCAGAGGGAGAGGGAGAGAGAGAATCTCAAGCAGACTCCCTGCTGAGTATGGAGCCCAAAGTGGGGCTCCATCTCAGGACCCTGAGATCTTGACCTGAGCTGAAGTCAAGAGTCAAGATGCTTAACTGACTGAACCACCCAGGTGCCCTAAAAGCTATGAGTATTTTCTAATTGTCCTGTTGGGTAGCACACTTTATAAAACCTAGAGTTATTCATATAAGTGTTTGGCAATTTTATTTTACTCAGAATCAATAAAGATTATGGACCGAAACAAAACAAAATGCTATCACTACCAACATGGTCAAAGAAAAAAAACAAAGCAACTTCTAACATGTCTAGTGTGTTCTGGGAACTCCACAAATATTCTTTAGTGAATGAATGTAGTTCAACCATGATCATTATATTCCTTATTATTTTCCTTATATTTAGTCTTCATATGTACATGGTTTTTTTCCTTTGAAGAGTAATACCAGTCTGTATGTCATACTTCAGCTTATCTGGGAACATTCCTAGCTGTCCTCTCAGGGTAGATTTCTGTTAATACTGTCTGCATGAAGGTTTAGTTGTTTGAAGAGTGTCCTGTTCCTACAATGCTGGGCTAGTTTTTTATTTATTTATTTATTTATTTATTTATTTATTTATTTATTTATTTGACAGAGAGAGACCCAGCGAGAGAGGGAACACAAGCGGGGGGAGAGGGAGAGGGAGAAGCAGGCTTCCTGCGGAGCAGGGAGCCTGATACGGGGCTCGATCCCAGGACGCTGGGATCATGACCTGAGCCGAAGGCAGACGCTTAACGACTGAGCCACCCAGGCGCCCCTGGGCTAGTTTTTGATGAGACCTGCCCTTCTCTATTGTTTTTTTTGGGACGGAGACACAATCTGGCCTACACAGCATGGCAGTGGATGGAAGGGTCCGAATAGCAGCTAGGGAGACAAGTGAGTGCCTACGGACAAACCAGACTCTTACTCAGGACTGGCTACATAATTTGCCAGGCACAGTGCAAAATGAATGTGCAGGGCACTTTGTTTAAAAAAAAAAAAAAATTAGGAATTTCAAGATGTTGACAACAGCGATTTAAAAAGTGCGAGGCTCTGAGCTAATGCACGAGTGGGTTTCTCCCATGAAGCCTGCCATGCTTCTACTCTCACAACGCTTTCTTGATTCTAATACTAGAGAGCAGAGCAGGGTAGGGTTGACCTAGCTTTGTCCGTCCTTTGAATTGGATGCTTCCTTGCTGGTTAACCCCCGGCCCTCCCACGGACTGCAGAATGAGCTCTGAGGCGTGCCAGATGACACAAACAGAAATGTCTGATAGGTGTCGAAAGATGAACTTACCTTTCCTCTATGTTCTCAACACATTTGGAACAGAAAAAAACATTATAAAAACAGGTATCACCTAGGGTAAATGCCATTCAGAATTTGTGTAATTATCACAGTTTGTGTACCACACAGAGTATCCCTTTCTTTTAATCTGTTTATTTTCCACTTACACTTTTTCCTCTCCCAATATCCCAGGAAATTACTTAATTATTCAACTGTTCTTCTAGCTGTTACACATTAAGAATTCCTATTGTTGGCGCAAAACCCATCACTTAAGCCTCATCTTGGGAATGCTCTCATCTATTATTTCTGATATGACTATGAAGCGTTGCGGTTTTTAGCACATTTGTGTGACCCTGGAGGGTTGTTTGCAAATTGGGATTGCATGTGTTGTGAATTTATCTGAAAAATGATGGAATATTTTTATGGTTTTAATGTATCTGGAGTAATGACTTTGTGGGTGGGATGGGGCGAAGCTATCAGTTTTGAAATCTGTAAAATGCAGAAAATTTAGTACTGCCTTTCGAGGAACTTAGATTGGCCCCCAAAGATTAAGATTTGTGCCGAAGTACATTTTTCAAGTTTGCCTTTTTACCACAAAAATTATGCACCTATCTATAAATCTGGACAACTCCTTACATGTCTCAGCTGTGGTAGGGCTGTCCTACTGATAATGTTAACATTTATAGAACTGTAGGTTCTTTACCCACTTAGGCCCATAAAAAACTAGTAAGCCCAAAGAAATCCTGGGAAATCCTGCTCCACAGCATGCTGCCTTGATGAAGGAAATTGTATCAGGTGTGCTTTTTCTACTCCAGCCTCATCTTTTTCCTGTTCCTCCTTTCTCTTGGTTACTCTGCCTAGGTTTGAGGTACCCATGTTCTGCTATCATCTTCCCCTCCCACCCGAGCATATACCTTTAGACACCCACCCACATGCGTATCCATATATAATCTCCTTTGAAAACTGGCAAGACTAACAAGAAATTACTTGCATTTATTGACTGGTAACAGCTTCATAACCCCCAGAGGTATATTTCATTTGGACATTTGACCTTTGCTTTGGGGGCCCTTTTTGTGAAATGAGGGAATCAACCCTTTTGATAAGATTTCAAGGTAGCAGGTTTGTGGGGGGGGAAATGAAATAGTTTTTGAATTTCTTGTTCTTGAATGTGTCTTGGACCTTTGACTGTTACCACCCTCCTCCAGGATTTGGGTCTTGAAGGGCATGAGGGCACTTGGACAGTTTTCTCTGTGTAACATGCTTTTGGTTGTTGTCTTTCATTGAACTCTGAGCAATGGCCTAAACCAGCTGAGCATCTGTCCACCTTTCTCTTTTCCCCATGACTGCTACATGTATATTTTATATTTTCCTATTTTGCATCTTGTCCTCACTTTCCCTTTCTTCTCCTACTTTCTATCTTATATTCTGGGATATATATTATGGTCTCACATGGCTTCTGGTCATGAAGTCTTGGGCAAAGCAGTGAGTTGTTGGAGTTCTTCCTCTTTGCTAATTGCTTTGATAATTGTGGTTCTGTTCTGAGTTCTGAACTCTGATAGACTGGTAGATTCTTTCCCTAAACACAGAGGGGACTGTCCCATCCTGAATTGAGTATCCACTTTTCAGTGTGTTCCTATACTGTTTGTATTCCTTTTTGCATTATTTTGGAGGGAACTAGGCAGAAGGGACAACCTTTGCAGATTTGTCCTTGGGCAAAGAATATTAACCCCTGGGACTCTTGGAATGTGCCGGATCTTCTCTGCCAAGGGCACAGTGCCATCACGGACAAAGATGAGCTCTTAAGGGAGACAAGGATGCAACTTTATTAACACCAGAGCTGCAAAATACTATGTAGGTGGTCCTTTCTAATTTGAACTTGCAGCCCACCAAGGCACCGTTGCTTTAATCCGGGGCACTTTGACAAGGTGCCAGCAAAGAATCATTGTCAAAGCATGTTTATTTTTCTGATATACTCTCTCAAGTCCTGTACACTCTGCTTAATTTTGATAGCCATTTGCTGCTCTGGTATTTGACTGCTTTCTTCTTTGCATTAACCTCTCACTACCAAACCGTCCTTCACATTAAAGGATACAGTGTTTTGAAATTAAAAAACCACAGCACTACTATTTGTCAACTACTTTTAACTATACCTAACAATTTTTTAAGTACTAATGATCTTGATACATGTTTTACATTTTTTGAACCTCAGTGTCTGTTAATTGTAGGCATGTATGGACAGTACAGAAGATCTTTAAAAAGTCAAGTTTACATACAGTGAAGGATTGAACAATTTTTATGTAGGTTTTAAACCCATGTAACTGCCACCCAGATTAAGATACAGAACATTTCCTGTGCCCAGAAGACTCTTGTGCCCATTTTGCCAAAGGGCAGTCAGTACCCTTGCCCATTGTTCCAGTTCATCACTATGGGTTAGTTTTTTCTTCTTGAACTTCACAGAAACGGAGTAATATGTTATACATGCTCCTGTTTCCGACTGCATTCGCTCATTATTATGTCTGTAAGATTTATCCAGGTTGTTTGATACGGCAGTATTACTTTTGTGTGGCATTCTGTGTGATTATGGCACTTTTTTATCCATTCTAGTGCTGGTGGACATTTGAATTATTTCCAGTTTGGGGTTGCTTCACATCAGTGGTGCCCCTGAGGTGTCTGACCCCAGCACAGGCCAGTGGTACACCACCCTAATATACAACCAAATTATTCTCATGAATATTTACGACATGAAACACATAATGATAACCGCCAGGAAAGAAACGAGGTGAAAATTTTCCATTAGTGAATTTCCAATATTTAATCATGTCAGTTTACCAAAAAAAAAAAGAGAAAGAAATAGATGAGTAGGTTTTAGTTACATTTAAGTTTTTTTCCTGCAAAGCGCACATTGTATACCTACCTATATCTTGGTCCATCACAGTGCTGAGGAGCACATTTCCTGTTGCTGTTTTTGCCTTCTCCCCTTTTGTCAGAGTTTATGTCCTATATTCATGTTCAGTAGATAGCATAGCCAGATTTGTTGAGCTACCTTTGTAGGTGGTTCAACAAAGAACACTTACTTATTATAATTTTTAATTTTGAAAATTTTCTTTCACATAAAGCACCAACCTCTATATAAGTAAGTGTTTAGGAAAAATCTTAAACTTAGATAGACGTTTGGCAGAGTCATAACAATTCCATTTTGCGATAAATTCCAAGAATTGCAAGGTCTTTGTTTCTTGGGGAATCGTTCTAGTCAGTTTCAAATGATGTCCCCACAGTTGAAAAATGTTAAGCACCAAGAAAAAGTCCAAGGACCTACATAGAATGACAGAACTGAAATAACTCCAGCCATATTTATTATTGCAACCACTCTGCCATCATTTTAAAAATTCAGATCCATGTAAAACCACAGGGATTGGAGAAACACAGTGTGCCTGGTTGAATGATTTCATGCTGTTTGGAACTTACTCAAAACAAGTCTGTGTAGCGGAGTTCTGTGCGGTGGCGAGCCGTGGGAGGAGGTGGGGCAGCTCCATGACTAGAGTTCCCTGAGTTAACCTCCAGGTGAAAAACAGTGTTTACTAAGACATAAGCAACAAACATATGCTAATTTGAATATGAAAACCACTTAACAGGGACTCCTGGGTGACTCAGTTGGTGAAGCGGTGAAGCGGTGAAGCGTCTGCCTTCAGCTCAGGTCATGATCCCAGGGCCCGGGGATCGAGTTCCACATTGGGCTCCCTGCCCAGCGGGAAGCCTACTTCTCCCTCTCCCTCTGCTGCTCCTCCTGCTTGTGCTCTCTCTCTCTGTGTCAAATAAATAAAATCTTAAAAAAAAAAAAAAAGAAAAGAAAACCACTTAATAGTAACTGTAACAATGATTTAGAACTTTGACCAATAAAAGGATTCTTTGGGGGAGGAGGTTTTATCATTGATACTGTCTGAAATTGCTAGTAATTGGTGATATTAAAAAGGAGCCTAACTTTTAGTGTTTTTTTAAAAAAATTGTTTTGGGGCATTTGGCTGGCTGAGTCGGTAGAGCATGAGACTCTTAATCTCAGGGTCGTGAGTTCAAGCCCCATGTTGGGTGTGGAGCTACTTAAAAAAAATTTGTTTCAAAATTCTCTTGCATCTACTCCTTATTGCCCGCACCTGGGGTAGACCATCCACCCCCCCCCCCCCCTTGTCTTCACACGAGCCCAGTTCTCTCTGCTCTTCTGAGTGCATCGCCTGTGAACATTCTTACACATGTCTACCGGTGGATGTATGGGTGTTCCTTTTTTATTATCTCAACACTCGATACTGTTTTTTTTTTTTTTTTCATTTTAGACATTCCACATGTTTTCTGTAAAGAGTTTATATTCTTCCTTTCTAGTCCATACACCTTTTATTTCTTCTTTATGCTTTGTTCCACTCATTAGGACCTCAGTACAATGTTGAACACACTACTTTGTCTTGTCCACAAAGAGCTCGATCCCAGGACCCTGGGACCATGACCTGACCCAAAGGCAGATGCTTAACCTACTAAGCCACCCAGGCACCCCGGTAGTTTAGACTTTAGTTATAAATGCCTGTTCTGGTATAATCTGCCGAGGAGTGGAAGTAACAGATGACTGTTAATATAAGTCATACTGACTTATGTCCAAGATTAGGTTAATAAGTAACAGAAGCCAAGTGATAACTGGAAGTGGATCATGGTGTGAGCTGTGGGTTCAGGTGTGGCCTAAGTGAAGATTAGCTATCATTCGTTTACCCCTAATGTGTCAAACACTGTATGTACTCAGACCCGGGTGTAAAGTCTAGACTAAGAGTTTTAGCCTTTAGTGGGGGATTAGTTATAGCTGTGATCATTCCAAGCCATACTCATGCTAGGAGTTATGATGGAGTTGTGCTCAGAGTATAGTGATGGTGACAGTAAAGGAATATTTAGTCCAGTTGTGTGTGGGACTTGTTTTGTTTGGGGGCATGTGGAAGCAAGAGAGAGGTGATGATGGTGAATGAGGAAGACTTTTGACTTGACAGCTGAATGTGGACTGCGTCAGTTTTGCTGCAGGAGGAGGAGCAAGGACCTTCCTGGCCAAGGGAGAAGCTGTGACATGGTTTTATGTCTGAAACCCTTGAGTCAGTGTGCGGTTCTGGTTGTAGAGGGGCAGGGGGCTGGCTGGATCCTGGAAGCCTGCCTTCTGAGCTGTGCTGAGTAGCTTAGGCTTTCATGCTGGGCACGCTGGGGAGTGTTCAGATCATCATAGCAACAGCATTGTGCCCTCTATTAGAAGCTGTTCATAACTCTTGACTCTTGGTAACCCCAGGGCTATTGATGGCTCAAGATCTTGGCCCTAGGTTTTTTGTTTGTTTTGTTTTTTTACAGTTTTCAATGCTTTTGGTGCTGGGGTACAACCCAGTTTATTCCTGAAGTCTGGTTGTAGACTGAAGCATGCCTGATAACAGTTAAGTTTAATACATATTTTAGAAAAAGAGCCTCACATATGAACATTCTTTCTTCCCTCACTTCATTTTTCTTTTTTTTTTTTAACCTGATATTATCAAGAAAGTGGTTTGGACACTTACAGTGTTACATGAATCGAATGTTCTACTTTTTACTTTTGTGGGTTTTTTTTTTTTTAAGATTTTATTTATTTATTTGAGAGAGAGTGAGAGCAGGAGAAATCACAGAGGGAAAAGGAGAGGGAGAAGCAGGATCTCCGCTGAGCAGGGAGCCCGATGCAGGACTCGATCCCAGGACCCCGGGATCAAGACCTGAGCCAAAAGCAGGCGCTTCACTGACTGAGCCACCCAGATGCCCCACTACTTTTTACTTTTGAATACTAAAATATGTTATTCCAGGTTGGACAATTCCTTGTAATACAGCTGAAAGTTTAATTTTAATCTGACGTCTGGTGCTGATTTCATATTCCAATATTTTATTTGTATTTAAAATTCTAATTTCCCTATATTTGTCATGTGTGTTTTTTTATAATTGTATCTTTGTGTTCTTCCTTTCAACAGGCATTACTTATTAAGCCTCACCTTCATTTTGCAGGAACTTCAGAGATTCCTTCTGGCCCTTCAGAACATAGTAGAATTTACTCTCTCTTTCAGTATCTTAAATAGATGATATGAATATATGCATAATTAAATATATCCTGCAGTTCTTAGCTAAAGATTTCGTTTCAACTCTTGTAGACGGACATTTGTGGGTAATAGTTGTTACTTTTAAGTTCATTTTTGAAGTAGATAAAGATCTTCAAAGTTTAAAAAAAAAGATTTTGGAGTTCATGGGTTATGTTTTGCTAGGTTCTTATAGAGATGGGTGCAGGGTCTGCAAGAAAGTCACTACTTTAGAATCATAACCAAACAAAAGAGTAATTGACCCCCAAATGACAAAAATTGGAATCATGTGTTCTTTCAAGAGCAATTAGTTAAGATTAATTGCTTACGAAGGTAACAGCTTTCATGCTTCTGGAGACAGTGGTTCCCCAGCATGGCTTAGCAGAGAACCAGCTACGGGAGAGGGTGACTGGGGAGAGTGGCTTTCCTGGTCCCCATGCCCAGAGACTTTGGTTTCTCCTTTTCTGCTCGCCACATGTGTACTCCAGCTCGCCCCAACTGTATCTTTTCCACACATAGAAAATGAGATTATTTCTTAGGCCTGTTTTCCCTCAGAAGCAATGTTTTAAATGATAGTATAGTGAAAATTGTTTTTCTAAACAAGTTGTCCCATTAAAACTTCGGGATTTTAATCAAAAAAATATAATATACAAATAAATGACATGTATAATATATAGCCATATTATATAAATATAAGCAAAACCAAAAAATTATGAGGAAATTATAAACATAGTAGTGGAGGTACAGTTATGCCTCTGAGGGTCTTGGTTCTTGTAGCAGCTTTTGCTGCCTGTCCTGCTGTCACCACCCAGGCAGAGCTAATGAGAAGACCAGGTCCTTCCTAGCTGTTCTTATGTTAGTATAATCTTCAGGGCCCATCAGCTCCTAATTTATCCTTGCTGGAGCTTAACGCTCCAGGACTGTTTCCTTGACCATTCCGTTAGGAACTTTGGGGGTTTTCGGTGTTTCTCTGATAAAGCACATTCTTGGAATTTCTTTGGCTCTGGGGGTGTAAAATTTGTCCTTTCTATATTTAAACTCTCCAGCTGGGAGCGATTTCTTATTTATGTGCCTAAAGCTAGTTAAATCCCTATTCTCTTTCGCAGTGTCTCTCTAGATTTAAGATTGAGATAATATTTTAAAAATTGCCACTGCTTAGCCTCAGCTCTCTTTGAGAGTACTGCATGAAAGGGATACACCTACCCTTACCTTCCCCTCTCCTCTGTCGTCTTCCCAGCTCTGGAAATGGGCTAGGCGCCTGTGGGGTGAGTTCGCATTTTCTATAGGGCTTTGTCAATTTGTGCATATGTAAGAGAAGGAAAGTCTGTATTCAGTTATGTTCACGTGAGCACATTTTCCAAAAAAGGAGGGGTTAAAGACTAGGGTTAGATGAACGTTGCATGCAAACTTGGGTGACCCTGAGGTTATCTGCCCTGATGTGCCAAGTCTCACCTGATCCGTAGTGACTCCATAGTATTGAACTTGTATTAGATGTCGGGAATAAAAGCAATAATTGGAACAAAATTTCGTTCTTAAGGGTTAATGTGGTATCTACTTCCACTTACAAATTATGGAAAGAATTGGTATGCATCATAAGGGTAAAATAAAGTTTTTATCCTCATCGGTTATTTGACATTTGAACAGGAATAGGAAAAAGAAAACCAAGATAATTCTAATCATAAACTGAGACAGAATATTTTTAATCTAAATAATGAGCTTTTTTAAATTTGAAATAAGTGAGGGGCACCTGGGTGGCTTGGTTCAGTGTCTGCCTTTGGCTCAGGTCATGATCCCAGGGTCTTCCCCAGGGTCTTGGGATGGAGCCCCGCATGGGGGGGGGGGTCCCTGCTCAGCAGGGAGCCTGCTTCTTCCTCTGCCCCTCCCCCGCTCATGCTTTTTTTTTCTCTCTCTTTCTCAAATAAATAAATAAAATCTTTAAAAAAATGAAATAACTAAGTGAAAAATAAAATTTTATTTTGTGTCTGTTTCATTGGGAAAGATCAATTTATTACACTGCAGCATACATAAACTAATTTTTGTCTTAAAAGGTGACTAAGTTATGGTATCAGCCACCCTCCTTTCTTGAAAGAGTTTAGATAGATAAGACTGAAAAGCATTACTATAATTGGCGTTTGGAATGCCATTGCATACGCATGAACAAAAGTAAGAAAATGTAGTGAAATCAACTTGAAATTTAACCAAACTGGAGACATCATGTTTTGTAGGGTGCTTTATGGGGTGTAGTCATACTCTGTAGTACTTTGTAGTAGATTTTAAGTTCTAGTTGCAAGCAAAAAAATCTTTTATTTTTAGGTTTCCAAAGGATTTCTTTAAAATTCTGAATGGACATTTAGTAAATACTTATGCCAATATTTTGCAATAGAAATTTCTATTGTATACTGTTTAGTATTTTCAGTTTATTAATCTTTGCCATGCTGAGAGAAAAATAAATCTCTTACCCCTCTTCCCCATCCCACAAGAATGAGCTTTTAAAATTTAATCAGAGGCCGTTTTGACTTCTTTAAAGCTAGAACAGGAAAACAGAATTTCACAAACTGTGGTTTGAGTCTGACTCCTGATATTTTTAAGGAATATTTTGATTTTTAAGCCTTAAGAAGTTCTTATAAGTTCCTGAACTATAGAATTCCAGCTTCAAGTTTAGTGTTTTTGATACGCAAATTAATAATAAAAATAATGACCGTATCCTTTACTATGTGTCTACTATTTGCATGTTTCTGTCCTAGGTATTTTAAGGACTACTGTCTTTTTCAAGAGGCAAACAGCCCATTGTGCTATTATAAAGAAACTAAAGTCCAGAGAGTCCCCTTGCCAAGATGCCCCACATCCGAAGTGCCAGTGTTAGGATAAAATCCTAGGTCTGACTTGTTTTAAAGCCCATTGTCCTTTTACTGTCCTCATCTGCCTACAGGATTTTTGGATAGACTAATCCTATCTTTATCACACCTGAGATTACTTAGTCTGCATTCTTGAGTTTTTCTGGTGTCTAGGAAAGCCAGAGAGTGAAGAGCTTTTTATACAGGCTACAGTGATAAGTATATTTGTATAAATGGGTCATAAAGTTAAGAAAAATCTTGGAGAAGCCCATCTAAGTTCATTTTTGTGTAACAGAAATGACTGCATACGATATTATTAAGGCTTTCTAGAAGTTGGAAATACAAGTTTAAATGTAATAGTCGTTGAGTGTAAATTGTGGGTCATTTCAAAGACACTGTTTTTACAAATTGATTACACACATATTAGGTCCTTCAAATAGCATGCTTTGATTGAACAGGTCTTTTCTAACAGAACATGTCCTGTACTCTGTGTTGTCCTTAGGGCATACGATTGACTGTTAAAGCAATAAACCTTTTCTTTGCTCTCTGTGAGGTAGAAAAGGAAGCTATAGTCTGAGGGCTTGGGAAGAGGCATAAGTCATAATTGTAGGCTATAATAAGTGTAAATCCATGAAGAATGGTTTAGCTTCAAACACCTGAGTAGCAGAAGCTTGTAAAGCCATGCCAACATTCCTTTCTGGAGCTCAGATCATAGAA
This sequence comes from Halichoerus grypus, assembly GCF_964656455.1. Classification (NCBI taxonomy): domain Eukaryota; kingdom Metazoa; phylum Chordata; class Mammalia; order Carnivora; family Phocidae; genus Halichoerus; species Halichoerus grypus. Next base: position 72,487,237 of record NC_135717.1, on the reverse strand, counting down.
TTATCCACCTTATTTAGCCTTGAGATTTCTAAGATTTCAAAATCTTCGTCTCTTGGCTTTTAGCAAAAAAACAGTATCAAGTCTTAAATGACAGAAATGAATTCCTAAATAAGTTAAACTTTCTCAAGTTTTTACTAAATTTAAATAATAATGCTCATGCAAATGATAGCTCAGGTCTTTACTTCATCAGTGGTACTGAACTAACATTCTAAATTCGAAATGGCAGGCTCTCTGTTCCCCTGTCTGGGTAATCGCTGATAAAACATTAATCATCTCAAGGTTCTATTCAAGTCCATTGATGGAAATTGTGAAATGTAATTTAGCTTGAGGAATTGAATTAATGTTTTCTAATAGCGCTGAGGTATTCAGTGATTTATAGGTTCCAGTGCTGGAAGGTGTATGTGTGTGTGTGCACGTGCTAGTTAATCTAAAGAGGTGATTACAAATGGTACACATTTCTATATCATAACGGTGTGTATTAACTCTATGGTGACTATCAATATGGTATATTTGTGTCTGTCATTGTAACATTTATTTTACACACCCAATAAAAAAGTGATTAAGAACTATTTGTTGAATTTTAAAAAAAACTTTAAATATATATGCATGTATATATATGTGTATATATATATGTATGCATATGTATATATGCACCTAATGTGTTTTGAAGCAGGTTCAGAATTTATTCTAACTTGATTACTTAGGCTATGAACCTCTCTCATGCAAACATTAGTTTCCCCATCCATCATTTCCCTCTTTTACTTTCTTGCTTTTTTATTATCTTCCTACTCTCTACCCCATAGCATTTTGCCTCAAACCCACATGAATAGCATAATTATGTCTTTCTCCCTGCACATTTCTTTTAAAAAGTTACAGTAGGATGCAACTTCCATTTGTCTTTCTTGTTATTCCCTTTTGCATCTATAGTATCAGAGCAGTTTCTGGCCTGGAGTAACCATCTATTGAATGAGTATAATGGGACTGGGAAGAAGCAGTGTCCGAGATCCTAGGGAAGTCTAATTCTGACACTGTCTTTTTTGTGTTACTTTGGACCAGTTTTATCTCTTGAGACTTAGTTCATTATTTGCAGAGTATGCATTTTTATGCTTAGGTCATTGAATCAAGAGAGTTAAATGCGATTACATAAATGACATTCCTTATGTGTTGCCTAGAACATGGTAGGCTTTAATAGTAGGCTTAGCAAAGGTGGCTCTATTTGAGTATTATATGGAGGATTCTAATAGAATGCTAATGGAATAGAATGCATCCCAGTATTCTAGCTGAAGGGGTATGTCAGTTACTCAATCTGTGTTGTAACTTTTATCCTTGCCTTAGTTGCCACCCAGAGAGAGAAAATTGATGTCCCAGGTGATTCAAAGTAGGGAGGCTTCACCTTCTATTGTCATGGAATTTGTTGTGTCAGTTCTGTTCCAGATAATAGAATATAGGCAAGTTCTAAGTAGTATGAAGGGAAGAGTGAGTGTGTAATGCTTCACTGGGAGTAGGGCATTATGAATCTGGAAAAATAAGTTGGGTCTATTTTGTGGAGAGCCTTGAATAAAGGATAAGGATTTTTCTTCTTAATTTGGTGGATAGTCTGGGTTTCCTAAAGGTTGGGTCTGTGGGTAGGACTAAAGGTTAGGAAGAGAAAGTTTGGAATCTGAGAGTGAAGAACTTAATCATGATGTTGCTAACTGGAGTATATTGGAAATCATGGTCCCTGTGTATCCCAGGTCATTGTTAATCTTTCCCTTGGCACAGTGACCCTATGGCTTCTCTGCTTGCGTTACCACCCATTTCATCTTATGCCCACTATAGCATAGAGTACGATTTCTTATAACTGTTATTGTATTGTCCCCGAAGCAGCAAAACTCAGATTTTAAGCTTGGCCACACTGGAGTTCAGAATCTCCTAACCCTGGCCAAATCTCCCTCAGCTTACCTTACTCACCCACACTTTAGCCACAGGGGATATCTTTTTGCTCTTTGAGCCTACCCTGTTCATTTCTAGAGTAGGGTCTTGCACTAGTTCATCTCCCTGCTGGGAATTCTATTCCTTCATCTTGATATCCATGGGCTCCTCCTTGTCTTGGGGCTTGTCTTCAGTCTTGACACTCAGAGACATCTTTCCTGATCAAGTCATTCTCCATCACATCCTCCTTTTTAAATTCTTACTTTACTGATACCAACTCATTAGTGTCATGTAAACTCAGGAGAGTAGCATCTTTGTCTGGCTCACTGTTGTATCCCCTGTGTGTAGAATGGTGTTTGACATATGGTAGACACTCCAATGTTGGTTGGATGAGAGAATGAATGAAGACATTTATACTTCATTTTCTGTGTCTCTTTCCCCTTATTCATTCCATTTATATTTAATTAAAAAAAAACCCGGAAAGATCACATTTATTAATTACAGACATTTGGTAATAGAGAACTGTTGGGCACACATAGAGATAAAGTAAGATTTATTTTTTCCTTTGAAAGAAGGTCCAGGCTCAAAAGTGGTTGTTTCGTTACTGGAGGTAGATGAAAGAAGTAGAGTATGGTAGGGGCCTGGGGACAAGCTCGTCCTCATGACTGGAGCTGGGGGCCTCTGGCTTATTTTCTCCTCCTTCCTGTCCCTGTTTCATATCAATCCTACCAATGCACTCCAGTCTCTGGGCCAGGAGCAGAGGGAGGAAGGGGGTGGGGGAGATTTAGTAAATGACCACAGTAATGACAGGAAGAGATTTTTTTTTTTTTAGGCATCTGGGTACTCTGCCTGAAGTGTCTTCTCCCAATCCAGCTACTCCTAGACACAGGCTTTAAAGATTAGCTCATGTATGTTTTAAAGAGGCTGGATTTCTATAGGAAAGACCATAAGGGACACATCTAGACTCTGTGGACATTCCCATCTATAGTTTCTGCTTTTAGGATCCATTTTAGGAATGATTCTCTTTGCAAACTAGGATGAATGTTTAAACTTAATCCTTATTGGACAGGGATGTTTATTGGTGCTCTTGATGATGACCTCTTCTTTGCTAACAGGAAAAATCAAAGTTGGTGTTTTCCTTGCTTGTATTTAGTTGAGTTTCCAACTATAACACCCTCCCCTTTTGGAGGGAGAGGGAGTTTTAAAATTATAAGTAACAGAATTATACTATGAGTCAGTGAGAATGTAGTCAACTATGGGTTATTTACGATCACAATTTTCAAGTAAAGGATTGTGTCTTTCCTTTCTTCTGCTCTGCAAGAGGGAAGTTAGTAACCAGGGGAAAACAGAGAAGCCACCCAGGCAGCACCTCATGTATTTGAGAAAGAAATAGATACAAAATCACATTTGATTTCTCACAATTTCTAGGACCCTTTGAGTGGATGTTCTGAACCTTGTTCCCCCTTTAGCACTAATTTTTTTTTTTTTTAAAGATTTTATTTAGTTATTTGACAGAGAGATAGAGAGAGAGCACAGATAGGCAGAGTGGCAGGCAGAGGGAGAAGCAGGCTCTCCGCTGAGCAGGGAGCCTGATGCGGGGCTCGATCCCAGGGCCCTGGGATCATGACCTGAGCCGAAGGCAGACGCCTAATTGACTGAGCCACTCAGGCGCCCCTAGCACTAATTTTAAATTAGATTTGGAGAATGGTTGGTCAACAGTCCCAGTTGCCACAAGCATATGAATCCCCCTGGCTAATGTGACCCACTGCCCATCTGCAGTGATGGAGAAAAGATTAACAGAAGATTGAGAAGGGTGTTCTGCTGAGATCGTTTGTCATATAAGCTATAATTATCTCTATGTTAGTAAAACCCAGAGTGGGAACGGCAGTTGGCTTTTCATGGAAAAGTAAGTGTATGAAATTTCATAAGTTTGTACATACATTTTGTAAGTGAATGAAGTGATTCTGGTTGGGTGATGTTTACAGTCTGTCTAAATGGCAGAAATAGAGGTTAGTATTGGGCCATCTTAAGATGACTTGTCATTTTCCTGCTTCCTTCCGCTTACAATTTCTAGGTGTTTAGCCATTAGGAATTATGAGGAAATCTCTATTGCTGTATTGACATATGACTCCTATGCATGGAATCATTTGGGGATTCTGATATGTCGGGCCAATTGAAAAATTTTGAAAAACAACACTTGATAACATTTCTCCATTAAATGGAACTATGAATTGAAAGTTGACAGTTCAGTCAGTTCATGGACATTGTCAGAAAGAAACTATATTTTGATATGCAGCCACAACAAAGTACCACAGGCTGAGTGACTTAAACAGCAGAAACCTACTTCCTCATAGTTCTGGAGGGTGGAAGTCTGAGATCAAGGTATTGGTGGGGTTGCTGCTTCTGAGGCCTCTCTCCTTGGCCATCTTCTCTCTTCTGTGTCTTCCTGTGGTCTTCCCTCTGTGGGTGTCTGTGTTACGGTCTCTTCTTCTTGTAAGGAGAGCAGCCATAATGGATTAAGGCTCATCCTAAAAACCTATGTTAAATTAATTTCCTCTTTAAAGACCCTCTCTCCAAATACATCATATTCAGAAGAGCTGGAAGAAGACTTCAACATATGAATTTTGTGGGAAAACAAATAGCCTTTAACAGTACTATACTTTTTTTTTTTTTTTTGAGATTTTATTTTTAAGTAATCTCTACATCCAGAATGGGGCTCGAATTCACAACCCTGAGATGAAGAGTCGGATGCTCTCCTGACTGAGCCAGCCAGATGCCCCTATATTGAATTCTGTAAAACAAAATAACTTCACTTCATTAGTTACTGTTTAGTCTCACAGGTTGCTTGATTTTTGAACCATTTGTCATGTACCCTGCACAGCATGGTATTTTTGAAAGTTCTTTGTATCTTAATGTAGAATTACTTCTAATAGAGCAGTACTCCTCCTACTCTAACATGTGTGTTAATATTGCCGAGATCCTCTTAAGATACAGATTTCAATTCAGTAGGTTTTGGATGGAGCCTGAGAACCAGAGTCTAACAAGTTCTCCAGGTGATACTGATGCTTTTCACCCTCACACCGTACCTCGAGAAGCAGGACCAGGACAGCTGCACAGTTTGCAGGTCACAGTGCAGAATGAAAACGTGGGTCCCTTGCTCAAAAATGATTATCACACTGGCTTATGAAATGATTACTTTTATGGGTCAGTGATAAAATCCTTATACTTCTAACTATTCGTGGTTTTACATAGTGTTTGCACAAAGCTTCCTCTCAGAACATGGGGAAGTGTTAGTATGCAGGAGCTATAAACAAAGTGAGTTGCTCCTGTCACTCTAATTATCTTTGTGTGTAAAACAGAATTTTACTAGCAACACCACGGTGGTTATTATATATAACTTGTCCTTCCTTTCAAGAGTTTCAAAGGAATCTAGGCCATGACACATGAATTCCTCTGCCAAATGATGACGATTTTTCTTTGTCCTTGAGATAACACTGTACTTGCTTTTTAATGGTAGTATTTAACTCTGGGAACAAAATTCATTCCATTTTTTTGAATTGAAGATCATTATAATAATACTACTACTACAAAAATGGATTTTAAAATGCTTGGTTACACATACACATGGATTTGTCAGTTTTTCTCTATAGGTTTTGAAACAAGTATACTGAAGTGCTGAGTCATACATCATTAGACTTGTTTCCCCATTTTCCTGCTTCCTTCCCCCCTCCCTTCCCTACCTTAGGGGAACTGTGGAGGCATATAATTCTGGAAGCCAAGGAAATATTTTTCATTTAGGATTAGCCCAAGGAGAAATTTGAGGTATGATGAAAATGGTCTGAGGTCTATTCCTACTCATCCTACTAGATTGATTGCCTCTTGGTGCTTTTCCAAATCCTTGATACTGAGTTCCTTTAATCAAGTAATTATTTCAAAGAAAATGATCAGGTTTCCATAGGGTCATTACTTCTTTTATATTCTTGCTTCCATCCACCTTATTTCGCATGTCTTCCTTTCCAGGTATCCTATTTCTGTGTCCTTCAGTTGGGGCTGAAAACAAATCTGCATTAATGTAGTAATTGTTACTTGATGATAATAATCTGTTTTCCTCTCATGAATATTTGAATATAATGGGATTTTAGGGAACATAGTTTTTTTTTTTTAATTCTGATAAACATCTTGTGGAGGATTCTGATTCTCTAGGTCTGAAATTTTTTATAAATGATGTATTAAAACAGCTCAAAATTTAAAGGTTATAAGTAATGTCTCTAAGCCTTTCAGCTTCTTACTTAGAGGGACTGTGTGTGTCCCCTAGAGTTTAGGCTTAAATGAACAAAGGCAAGCACCTCTCCTTCATTTTATACAAACAACAAACAATTTTCACTGTTAAACACCTTGTAAAAAATTACATAATGTTCCGGGATTTTACAAAAGGCAAAAACCTTCAAGACTGAAAGCAATGAAAACAGAACAAGTTGAATGATAGGTAGTGGTATGTGCTCAGTGATCTCAAATCATACCCATGGGCCATGGTCATCTTGTCCATCTTCTGATAGAGTTGGTGCTATCTGTGTTGTCTTTCAGAATTTTGCCAAAAAAAAAGAAAGATTAGGAAAAAGTGTTGGGTTCTAGTACTAGAAATAATGAAGAATTAGCAGGGGAAATTTAGTATATTGTTTTTAAAAAGAAAAATTAGCATCCAGTTAGTTTAATTTCAATTCCTAATAGACTGATGAAATAACATTATTAAGAATGTGTAAACATCTATAAGATAATGGAAGCAGAACCAAGGATTTAAAGTAGTAATCATCATACAAAAACCTGATTGCTTTCCTTGATAGCTTTATAGAATTACTTGATTAAAAAAAGGCTATAGATGTTAAATATCATGATTTTGAGAAAGTAATTCTTTTTGAATTCTCACATACCAAATTAACTGAATTGGATAAAGAAATTGTAAATGCTTAATAAACTGTCCAAAGAGGTAATGATTATTGAAAACCTATCAAATTGAAGAGAACCACAAGATAATGTGTATATATTTTTTAATGATCTGGAAGAATTAGCTAAGCAGCATATTAATGACATCTACAGATAATGGTGAATCAGGTGCCTTTTGTTTGTTTGTTTGTTTTATGAGTGCTCATGCAAATGAACCTCTAGGGTCAAACAAGCAAGTTTAGTATAACAGCAAAAGGTGTAATAGACTTTTTTTTTTAATAGAAGCCTGGATTTTCGTGTTTTTTTTTTTTTTTTTTTTTAAGATTTTATTTATTTGAGAGAGTGAGAGAGAGCACAAGCAGGGTGAAGGGCAGAAGGAGAAGCAGACTCCCCACTGAGCAGGGAGCCTGATGTGGGACTCGATCCCGGCACTCCGGGATCATGACCTGAGCCAAAGGCTTTTTTTAAGATTTTATTTATTTATTTGACAGAGAGAGAGCACAAGTAGGCAGAGTGACAGGCAGATGGAGAGGGAGAAACAGGCTCTCCGCTGAGCAGGGAGCCGGATGTGGGGCTCAATTCCAAGACCCCAGGATCATGACCTGAGCCGAAAGCAGCCGCTTAACGGACTGAGCCACCCAGGCGCCCCGACCTGAGCCAAAGGCTTAACGGACTGAGCCACCCAGATCCCCAAGGTGTAATAGACTTCTTTGCAAAAAGTTAACTATTGTATTTGGAGAGAACTCATCAAATCCATGGGATCAAGGGAGGAGAAAAACCTAGTGACTAGATGACCGTTTTAGGAGATGGGCAGTAAAACGACCATTGATTATTATGTGAATTAGATATGATCTTAAAGTACAATTAACCTAAGTTTTTAAATTTATATGATAAAAATCAAGTAGTAATCTGGGAATACTGTTATATATTTTTTCAGCTTAGTTACCCATCTGTCATTAGATGGCATTGTGATTGAGCAAACCAAGAACTTCTACTGCAATAAAAAGGAAAAAAGAAAAAGGAGACATACATTGTAGAGACACACATGAAAATTTGTGGAGCTAGATGACACTTGTTTTCATATGAATTATTAGGATACTCAACTTTTAGATTACTTGGGCACCATGTAGCTCTTCCTTAAGTGAGCATAACTGCTGAGAAGAGATGAAGTGGGGTGGAGGAACTAGCATCTGAATGCACCTAGCCATAGATAGTGTCCCTATTTTACACATGTTTAGGCTTAAGCTTAGAGAAGTTGCAATGTTTTACCAAATGTGATATGGATAGTAAGTGGCTGAAATGGAATTGAAACCCATGGGTCTTTGCTTTAAGCACAGAGCTCTTTCTTCCTTATTACACTGGAAAAAAAATTTGCATTAGAGTATTCAGAGACATCAGTTCATTCTTCATTTTTGGAAGCAATAAGGGGTAAATGTCTACGTGGACAACAAGGAGGATAAGATTTCAGTCTCTAAAGCAATAATGGGTTGCCTTTTCGACTTAAAGAGTCTCACATCAACAAGTGCATGTCCACTTTGGACCAAGGAGAAGTAATAGTTTGAAAAATAATAGAAAAGTGAGTAGGCATGCCAGGCATCTTTATATCTTTAAATTTGTTTATCAAGCATAGGTTTTATAACCTGAGTGATACTAAGAATTTGTCATACTGTATGATTTATGTATGTTAAAGGCTCTAATAAATAAAATATCTAGAAATGGTAGTGTTATTGATATGAATTAAAGAGGTGGAGATGAAGGAATTAAAATTAGCCCCTAATTTACATGGATTGTTTTTTAAAAAAACATCAATTTTATAGAAACCTGTGGATAATTAAAGTGATAGAAAATTGCAAAGTATGTTCTCCTGGTAGGGAAAATATTCTGTTTTCCCTTCTTGATTATTTTAACAGAGAATCAATACTAATATCATTTGTATTGTACTTGAGTGTTTACAAAGTGGATTCACATATATTCTCAGATTTCATCTCTGAATGACCTCTGGAAGATAAGGTTTCCTAATTATGCTTTTTAAGGTCTATTTTTTAACTCTGTCTAAGAGCAGATTGATTGAGCTCTGTTTCCTCAGTTTAGAAGGTTTGGCTGATTAACTGTTTGGTGGAACATTCAAGATGCAGAGGGAAAGAAGTGACAAGGATTCTTAATAATAAAAACTCCTGACATAATTTACTGAGTAGCAGTTTCATCCGTTTTTCAAAAGGCTGAAAACAGAACAAAACCCACAGGTAAGCAATGAAATCAGGAAGCATGTGTGTCTCTGATTCTATCACTTAGAGTAGCAGCTTTCTTGACTAACTTTTAAGAGCAGAATACTTTGGATATCTCTTTCACAAGGACAACTTTATATTTTCTTCTTAGTTTTGTTGTTTCACTGGCATATCCCTAAACTTGATTTAAATTTAATAGCATTAAGACAAAACCTCAGATCTTTTTCTTGTTATAAATATTTTTTGGTAAATCTTTTACCTTATTAGTTAGGATGAAGTATGGTAACCCCAAATCCCCCACATAATAATAATAGTGGCTGAAATAGGCTAAAAGTTCATTTCTCTCTTATGTAAAAGAAATCATGCAGTCAACAGTCCAGTACTGGTTTATATGATAGCCCCAGTGTCAGAGAACCAAATACCTGCCTCACTTCAGTGTCATCCTTAGCACATCACCTGATGGTCCAAGGTTGGCTGCCTGAGCGTCAACCATCAGGTTCACGTTTCAGGCAGCAGAAAGGAGGGAAGAAAAAGGGCACCTGGTTTCTCTTTTAGGATGGTTTTGTGAAGTGCCACATAGCGTTCTTACTTTTATCATGTTCTAGATGTAGGGCTAATGTGAAAACAGCTTGTTGTAAGGCAAGTGCATGACTACTCAGCTAAAAATCAGGGTTTCAGGATGTCGGTGTAAGCATGTCTCTCAGTCTCTGTCACATGTAGAGTATACACAACAGGTTAGTTAGTAGTGAGGATGCTTCAGTGTAATCAGTTCATTTGTTTTGGGCTGTACCAGTTGATTTATAATGGTTAAGATTTTGTGACTGACTACTCTTCATGTATAGATGCAGATATATTAGAACAATCACTTTATTTATAAATGAGTGGATAAAAGAGGATATTGGAGAGTATATTTGTTTTCACAAGTCATTTTCTTTCTTTCTTTTCTTTTCTTTTCTTCCTTCCTTCCTTCCTGTCTCTCTCTCTCCTTTTTTTAAGACTTTATTTATTCATTTGAGAGAGAGAGACAGAGCACAAGCAGGAGAAGCAGAGGGAGAGGGAGAGGGCAAAGCGGACTTCTTGCTGAGCTGGGAGTCCTACGCAGGGCTCGATCCCAGGACCCTGAGATCATGACCTGAGCTGAAGGCAGACACTTAACCATCTGAGCCACCCAGGCGCCCCTCACAAGTCGTTTTCTAACCAGTAACCCTAACACTAGATTTCTGGATTGCTTCTGACCACCACACTATTTCCAAAGTCTTTAGGAGGAAATGTAAGCAACTTGGTGCTAGCAGAGTTTTCTATGTGTTTTTTTCCCCCTCTTATTCTTCAATGGAACTAAAAATTGCCTGGAGAAAAATGGGCAAAATACCAGCTTAACATTTCTTTAAGGGTCTAAGATTTGGCTTTAGAGAATAGAAGAAAATTCCAGAAACACTCTTAAGAAAGTTATTATTTCTTTCAAATGTGATCTGGAACAGCAGAGGACAATATGTTTTATAGCACAACTTTTAAGACAACTGAATTGGCAATAAATTCACATAATGAAACTTCCAGCAAGTCTTTATATTTCTACTGGGGAATTCCTTGGTTCTTGGCGTAAATTTTTAAATAGTTAATATCAGCTTTTTATTCTTTATATTCCTTTAGTTGTGGAGCTAATGTGAAAACAGCTTGCTGTGTTACGAAGAATGCCTTCTAGTTAGCCAATGAATCAACTCTTGCTTGTTTCAGTTGTCAAGCATGCTAAATAGTAGTGTTTAGGCACTTGAGGGATTGCCCATAATGTTATTGTGAGATTCTCTTTCTTATTCATAACCAGCAAAATCCCTCCTTTCCACCACTGCCTCTTACAGACCCCCAGCATGTCCAGTTCTTTGCCACAATCTGTTTTTATCTGGTTCAGCTGTATATTAGGAGCGAGCAAGTCCTGTTTTCTCAAAGCCCTGGATCTTCGTTCTAGATTTCCTATTAAAATCAGACAAATTGATGTGTCTTTTGAGGTCTCAGTATCTTTATATTTAAAATAAGAGGTTGAGTTAAAATACTGTTTTCTTCTGCTTCTGAAATTCTAAAGCTCTGTGCAATGGCTTTTTTTAAAAAAAAATAAGCTAAAAAAATTCTAGAACGTATTTTCCAAAGAATCCCACCTAAATGTTAATTTATATTTAAGGATGCTATATTTAAGATAAAGTGTAATGCTTATTAGCTGGGGTCCTGGAATCGAGCCCGACGTCCGGCTCTCTGCTCAGCAGAGAGCCTGCTTCTCCCTCTCCCTCTGCCTGCCACTCTGCCTACTTGTGCTCTCTCTCTATCTTTCTGTCAAATAAATAAATAAAATCTTTAAAAAAAAAAAAGGAATCTAAATCAAGAAATGTTTGATATTGAGTATATGAGTTTAAATATATGATCTAATTTTTAACGTGATACCTAGATTTTGTGAGGGGAAAAAAGCTGAAACAGAAAAATACTACTTTTACTATCTAACCATGTTTTACATTTTCTTTTAGAAATGTAGTGTTATCAGATAAGTGTGTTAACTTAAGTCAGTCAAGGAGGGTTGATGGAGTCACCTTATGAGTCAGCACACAATCATATCAACCTCCTTGATAACATTCCTTTATATTTGTATTATTTTATTGGCAGCTGTGATTGTTCTGAAGTTATGGAAAGTGTCCTGGACACATTGTATCTGTAAGCGGCTCCACCACTGTAATCTTTGTTTACTTTTTGAATTACGGTGTAAATATGTGCCCATACTTGATCAGGATTTCAAGTTTAAGGAATTTAAGTATGGCAGATTCCAGGTTTTTAGAATAGGTTTTAAAGGTAATAGCCAGGATTAGAAAAAGGAAGGGGAATAGATACAACTTTTTATTTATTTATTTTATTTTAGAAAAGATTTTATTTATTTGAGAGAGAGCGAGAGTGAGAGAGAGCACAAATGGAGGGGAGAGGCAGAGGGAGAGGGAGAAGCAGGCTCCCCACTAAGCAAGAAGCCCGACGTGGGACTCGATGTGGGACTCGATCCCAGGACCCTGAGCCAAAGGCAGACGCTTAACCAGCTGAGCCACCCAGGTGTCCCCCTACATACAATTTTTTTTAAAAAGAGATTTCATTTTGCAATTCTTAGTAAACAGATTGAAGCATTTTTTGAGATTTTATCAAGAATGCTTAATTGGGAGATTTAAAATTAACTTCTTCAGTGAAAATGGTAACTACTCTTTAGTGACTACTGTCTGGCGGTTAACTAGCCTCTTTACTTTTTTTTTTTTTTTTCATTTCATCTTTACAAAAACTTCAAAGTAGAATACCTGTTTCACAGGTGAGGAAGCCGAGGTCATCCAGGGTAAGCTGTGGGAAGGCAAAGTTGCAGGCTGGTTCTAGGGACCCCAGAGCTGGTTTGACTCACACCCTTTCGAGAGAGTACTCATGGATACCAGGGATAATTGAAAAGGAAGTTGCCAAAGTGGCTTAATAATTTGCTTTCTTGATTAATCAGATCTCTTGAAATTGTATATGCTTAGGACATTTCCCCCTTTTTGTCTACCTCAGAACCTACCTCAGTATAAATTCACCCTAAACTGATTCAGAAAAATCAGGAAATAAAAATTGTGCCCACATAAAAGCCTGATTAGCATATGTAATTCAGTACATACTGATACTCATAGAAATGTAAGGCATGTGTGTTACCTCAAGGACTGAGTGCATTTGGAAAGTTGGGAACATTGTGAGTGGGTAAAGGCACGGGCTTTGTAGACAGAGACTCTAGATTTGAATCCTGGCTCCACCAGGTACTTGATATGTGAGCCCTAGAGTCTTGGTTACTTCATATGTTAAATGGGCTAATAGAACTCACCTTCCTTGTCAGGTTAAAATGAGGTCATGTATCTGAATGACAAGCATAGTGCTTGGCAAAATGTTAATTACTCTTGTTTTTTTAAAATGTATTCTTTGATAATTTTATTGTTCTTTGCCATGGGAATGGCAAAGAACAATAAAATTATTGATTTTATTTTATTTTATTTATGTTTTATTTTATTTATGTTTTTATTTTATTTTATTTATGTTTCTCATTTGATTTAAGAAAAATGGCATGTTTTAAGAATTTTTAAATAAATAAAAATTTACTCAATACTGGCAGAATTTTTATAGCTTGTTTATAAAAAAAAAAGTCTGCCAGATTCCTCTCAATAGATTTTTTTTTTTTTTTGGTGTCCCCAGAATATGATTAGTTAAAAGAATTTTTCTTTTAAATTTTTCTTTTCAGGAATTTCTGTGATATTTTTATTGCACAATAGTTGAAGTATTCTGAGGAGGTATTAGACTTTTTAAAAAGTTGGTTCTGGTATCAACTGACACATTAAATGATTTATATCTCTGAACAGCATAATACTCTGATATTAAAAATTAAATATATACATATAAATATATATGTATTTTTTTCTGGTAGTTCAATGGAGCTTTTATTGGGAAAAATTATTTCTGATTCCTGTTTTATAGACAGGGAAGATGAGTCAGATGAGTCAAGATACTCATCTTATAAAATAGTGATGGATTTGGGCAGAGAAGGAAAGGGTGTGAGAAGAAAAACATCCTTGATTCTCACTCAAATTGGATTCATTCTGCTGTGCTCTGTGGTGTTCAGCAGCATGGCCAGCCGTGGAAACATTTTTAATTTTGATTCTGGGTTGTCATGTAGTTCAGTGCATGTGACTAGAAAGGTCTCTTGGGCAAAGATGCTAATTTAAGAATGTTGTCAGTCTAAATGCTCCTAAGAGGATTAAACAAATTCCACGGCAAATAAATGGACATGTTTGGAAGGTTTTTCCTCCAAGTAATTTCCAGAAAACACACACGAATCATTTGCTAAACTAAAAATACAGGTGTATTAATGAGCCCAGCTCACATGAATGGCCAGTCACTGAAGGAACTTCCTTTGCAAGCTTGGGTTCAGCGATATGAGCTGCACACTAAGTTTAATTAGAATTTATTTACAGCCCCTGTTGCTCCTGTTTTTCTCTCCAAAGTCAGTAATGGAGCATTCCTCCTTGCCTCATCATTAGTATTCAGAGCTCCATCAGCCTGCAGTTCAAACTCTTTCCCTTGTTTTTGTCAGAGAAGATGATGGAGCAAGGTTGCTTAGGAACACTTAGCCACACTCGCAACGGGAATTATCAATCTGTTCTGTACGTTAACCTCCACACGCAGGGGAGAAAATTGAGTTTTGCTGCTGACAACATTAATTGATTGCGGGTTGTTTTAGTGGGAGTATGATTTGAAAACTAGATTTCCTTTCATTTTTATGCATTAGATGCAGAGAAACTATACAGTAACACATTCCACTGTAACTAAAATTATAGAGGTATCTAAATTTGGATTTGTATGTTTTAGTATTCAGATCTTGACACTGGTCAGCTTACAGGATTATCTTTGGGTTTTGGAGACTGTTTCTGTAGTGATTTCTTTGGTTTCCAATAAATGCACACAGCCGTCTCCTTCGATAGAGTTCTGATTAGTGCAGTCAGGGGGTGACCTGCGATGTTGGGGGTGGATAAAGGAGTGAAATGGAAACCAGCACCATCTGGTTACCTCCAATTTTGTATGGTCCGAAAGATGCTTTTGTCTGTTTCTCCCCACCCCACCCCCAGCTTCTTGTCAGGTAGTTATCTTCAAAGATGTCTTGCCCTAAAATGTAAAGTAATGAATGCAATGTGTGTCTGTGGATGATTTCATTCATTTTTAGAGATGCTCTGATTTGGCTATTACGAACTCTTAAGAGCTGAAACAAACGAGAACACTGCTAATGAGAAAAAGTGAGACAGGCAAACAAAACACCTCTCTGAGGGTAGGGATGGGTAGAATTGGGGTAAGGAAGAGAGGCCAGAGGCAAGCAGGCAGTACTGTCTTGCTCTGGATCCGTAGCTCCAGTTCTCTGTAGCACCTAAGCCGCTTGTGTATTTAGAGTATCTTTTGCCATAGTATATTTTATCAAGGACTCTTGTTGAAATTAATGGATTGAGATTTGGCAGGGAGGCCTTACCTTTTACTCCTGTCCAACATCTTTAATACTGGTTCTTATTTATTCAAGACTATGCGTGAAAATAACCTGCAGAGCTTGAAAAAGCAATGCTTGTTCCCTAGCTTACTCTGCAGATTCTGATTTAGTGGAAAAGGAAGCTGCCTAAGTTTATCCTTGGCCTATACTCATTCAGAACCTACTGGGAGTGACCCAAATACCTGATTCCTTACAAGTGCCATGATGCTCAGCCATGGCTGAAAAGCATTGCTCCTTTAAGTTAGGAGGTCTTAAGTTATAAGTTCTTGAGTCAGGCCTGGGATTTCAGATTGCACAAAATGACGTGTAGTGTGCCCTTTGTGTTTAAGAGTAGAAGATGGAATCCAAAATCATGTCTCTGTCTACCAAAGTTTTTCATTAAAGCCTATTTTAAGGGAAGAAGAAAAAGCCTACTAGTGTCTGTGTCCTAAGGGTTTAAAGTCTATCGGAGAGTATATATGAGATCTCATAAAATAAATATTCTGGGATGTTGAATTTGATTTGTTAAGAATTTGTGCATTCTCAGAATTTTGTTTCTTTAAAAATACATTTAAGTAATCTTTTTCATTTTATGAACATGTTCATATATAAGGAATCTTGTAGAAACTGTTCTGGATAAAATTATTACCGTCAGTGGTACCAGGATGGCTGATGGCTCTGAATGGGTTGTCTAGGAACTTGACTCTTGGTTGCTGATAGTCTTTGAAAATGTTTTATTCCAAAGTTCGTAGTGATCCTCTAGGCCTATCACTTTTCTGTTTTGAGAGATATTTGTCCTGCCAGGAAGGGAGAGAGAACATTCAGCTTCAGGAATAGACAGGTTCTGTTATTCCTTGTCTAAAGGTGGCACTGGCATAAATACTTTATTCGTAGAGTCATAAAGCTCAAAAAAGTCTTGCAGATAATTGGACTTAACTCCCTCACTTCTCATTTGAGGTAACAAGTCTCAGAGCCTATTTTAGTGAGCTTGCAGCCACATTACACTATCTTTTTACCCAACCCCAAATAGGGTAGGTCCCTGTTTTGGAGTTATATAATGTCGAATTTTGCATGTGTGTTTGATTCTTGGAAAATGCTGAGGACTTCCAGTCTCCTCTGTGTAGAGGGGACACTGATTAGTGGATCATGCTGTGTTGTGTTCTCAAGGACCCAGAGGACAAACATCTTGATATGATGATCTGGTCAGAAGCTTGGAAGAACAGATGTGTTTATTAATGTAACAGTGAATTTGAGGGAGGAATCTAGGAAGGTTTGACATAATTGAGACCTTTAGGAACACACGATTTTTTATTATGTAGAGTAGTAGTTTTTAACTCTCAGACCCAGTATCCCCTTTTTATAATAACTATTTTGTGACTTTTCCTTTTGGTATCCTGAGATGAAATTCATAGAAAATAGAACCTAACTATAATAGATAAATAGGTAGAAAAATTGGGTACCTAAATTATTATATATTATCTATAATGTTAACAGTTATAGGATGTATTATAGGCTAATTGGTAACCTATCAAAATAAAAGTTAAGTACAAAGGAAATGACTTATAATAAAACTGTCATTCCAGACTGTACATTGCAAGCTTGACCTAACTGGAAAACAGATGACTTCATGATCTCACAACAACCCTCCAGGAGGGGGTGCAGTTCCTCTTGAAGCACTCCTGTTTAAAGTTAATACTTCCTGATGGCAGTTTATGAAAAGTATATGCATGAAACAAATACAGTTCAGAAACTGCATGGAGGCTGACTTTGTGAATTCCTTCCACGCTGCAACTATAACAGAGCCGTGAAATTCCTGATTTTAACTATGGGGACTATTTTAAACCACTGAAATTTTAATACCAGTATATGATATGATGTGCCCTCACAAAATATGTGTTAAATAAGGTAAAAAACTTGAAGTGTCTCCTTAGGGATAGTAGTAGAATATAAAATAAACTATTTAAAAAATTCTGCCACCCAAATAAATGTTATATTATATTGCATCATTAGCATAAACAACTTCATTACCACTTACTATTAATACAACAACTAGTAGTTAGATTTTGTCTCTTTTTTTTTTTTTAAAGAAAGAAAATTATTTTTTAAGGTCTTGTATAAGAGATGACAAGCAGGAGGTAACAAAATCACAATGAGATGTGATGCTAGTCCGTTTCTACTTAATAATTTATCTTAACTTACTGTATTGTATTTTTTCAAATCACATTCTTTCTTTGAAAAATCCCTGTATCAATTAGTTTTGTTAGTAAAACATATCTTTTTCTTACTTAGACCATCAGTAATATTTTCAAGATATCCAAAAATTTATAGAAGGCATTTAGAGTTAATTGGGGCATCTGGGTGGCTCAGTTGGTTAAGTGTCAGACACTTGTTTTTGGCTCAGGTCACCATCTCAGGGTCTGTCATAGAGCCCCAGGTCAGGCTCTGCACTCAGCAGGAAGTCAGTTTGAGATTCTCTCTCTCCTTCTCCCCCTGCTCCTCCCTCTTGCTTGCAGGGCGCACTCAGGCTCTCTCTCTCTCAAACAAACAAACAAACAAACAAACATTTAGAGTTAATAGTTGCTTGCTCTAGTAATTCATAGTTCTACATACTCAGATTTATCACAATTTGAGAACTTTTTTTTTTTTTTTTGTAGAAATTCTTGTTTGCTTGGGTTAATGCAAGGACAGATACATTTCTTACTGGATAGAGCATAATGATATTTGTCTGCATTCTCTCACTCAATCTGGAGTTTTGCATTATTTTTCCTATTAGGTAACTTAAAAAAACTCAACCTAAATAGCTAACCTTGTGTAAATGGTGCACATTGAGTTGGTCTAAATCTGAATTCCTACATCAAACAGGAGAGTAATTTCCCCGGCCAGCGTTCCAAAAAGTTGACTTGATGGTTCAATTATACCAGGGACATTAACATTCTTAATTGAATCAATCACTGCTTTCTTCAACAAAAGTTTCAATTCCATCTGTTCTTTTGGTTTATTATTCTTTGGAGTATCATTTGCTTTATTTCCCAACTATATAAGATTTTTGCTTTTGTCATTTAAAATTATTGCTAGTGTTGCTACCTCATGCTGAAGAGGAAGCCTTGTGACTCTTTGTTTTATGGTAGCTGATTTACAGTGCTTAATGCTACCTCACAGGGTTGTAAAGACCAGATGAATTATATACGTAAAAGAGTTGGAACAGTGTTTGGCCTGCACTAGGTGCAGTATAAAAGCTGGTCATATCATCACCATCATCAGTCTGTTAATATCATCATCTGTACTAATTACTATCTTTGTAGCCACTCAGGAAGAAGAAATTTAACATTCTCAATAATTCTTAATAAGCTATTGGAGTTTTGAATGGAAACAGAAGCAGTTGATCATATCTTAAATTTTCTTGAATCGTTCTTTGTACCCCATCTTCACCAGTGAGAAGAAGAAAAACATGCTAGGCAGTGTTGTGACCCAACATAATTCACGGTACTTTGTTTATGAAATGACTCAGGTAGAAATTTGAATAGAGTTTTGAGTATTTTGGCTATAATTAGGAGAGTAAGCAACTTGTGGAATTCAAAACTGAACATTCTTTTTTTTTTTTTTAAAGATTTTATTTATTTATTTGTCAGAGAGAGAGAGAGACAGAGAAGGAGAGAGGGAGCCAGAGAGAACAAGCAGAGGGAGAAGGAGAAGCGGGCTCCCCACTGAGCAAGGAGCCTGATGCGGGGCTCGATCCCAGGACTCTGGGTCATGACCTGAGCCGAAGGCAGATGCCCAACTGACTGGCCACCCAGGCATCCCCAAACTGAACATTCTTTAATTATAACAGGATTAGATTCATGTGTTTTATTTTGTTTTCTTATTTTTAGAAAATTTTATCTGAGCCTATTATTTGTCTCTTTTTGAGGGAAGTTAAAAAAGCCTATTTGTGGCATTGACATCACCTATTCCTATTTTTATTTTAGTGAGATCTTTAGTAAAGATGTGGAAAATATTTATTATCTCACCTATTGTTACTAGTTTTTGAGTAGGAAGGAAAGGCTTGCTTAACCAATGGCCAGTTAATCCTCATTTAAACAGCTATGGATGACCTTAGTTTCACCATTTTTTTTCTGGTAATACCAGTTTTTTTGAAAAGTTGTGGTTGCATTTAGTGATGTTGACTCGTGTTGACCTTTTTTTTTTTTTTTTAAAACAACTCACTTATAACACAGTATTATATTTAATCATTGCAAATTTATTTTGAGTCATTTTCTCCCTCATAATTTAAAAATATTTAAAAATAAAAACCAAATTAAATGTGTTCTGTAAATTTTCTTGTGGTAATAAGATCAGCTCCTCCCGAGTTCCCCATTTTTATATAGATTAATTTTGCATTTCTCTACAGTTTTCTATATGCTGGTGTTTAAACCTTAATGTGATAAAGTTTTTTCTTATTTTGCATTTGGTTCTTGTTGTTTTACTATCATTGCTTACTCAGGAGAACTCTGCAAATGATTTTTTTGAAGGAAAATATAGTTATTCTTTAGATATTACTTATAAAATACTGTTTATCTGGCATCCAAAAGTTTTTTATATATATTTTAGGTAGTATGAAGAGAACTTTGGAATAGTGTGATGAGTTTAGATTTGAATATTAATACCTATTTTTATTCACACTAAGGAGTGATTCTTTTTTTTTTGGACGACTTAATTTTTATTTCAAGATAATACACACTGTAAATGTAATTAAGTCTCTGTCAGTTGAAGCGTTTCGTTTTCCATACTACTAGACAAAAAAGTTAGGAAAGGGAATTGGGCAACTGACACTTGAGTGCATCCTTTTAACAGTTGAGGGAATTGAAGTTCAGAGAGGTTAATTTGCCTGCAGTCAGGTAGGGAGCAAGTGCTGGAGCTGGAGTTCGGCGCTCCTCGGTCTGGCTCCAGTGTCTCTGTTCTTTAACTTGCAAATTGCTGCATCTGGGTCATCCCTTGGCTCTGCCACCCCTTAGTTTCATGACTGTTATTAAATTATTAAGTATTATAATGGTCTTATTCTTAGACCTCAGAGTTTTGTTATTTATGAAAATAATCTAAGGCTTAAAAAGTATAAAATCCCTTTTTTATCTTTTCTTTCTTTAAAATCTTTTATTTCTTTAAAATCTTTTAAATATGATTTGTGATTTTTCGGTGTAATTATCGGAGAGAGCAGTTTTCTTCTTTATTGTAGAGACACTCTCAAAATGAACAAGGTTTTGATTCCTAACAAAAGTATTTTAAAATCATAATGAATTAAAGCCTCTTCAAAGGCTGTCTCATTTGCCAGTAATGGAAACATTACTATAAGGCTGGTTGAATGAATATAAAAGTGTGATCATCAGAATGGAGAACATTATTCACAGTTGTAATGCTAACTTCCATTGAGTGAATTTTGATTCAACTGTCATGTCCAGGAAATTTCTTAAAGGCAGTTACTAACTGCCTACAAAAACTCTTCTGTTCTCTAGGAACCCTAGATAACTGACTTGAGTTTTGCTCAGGGTGGTTACAGATGGAGTGTGGAAGGGAAAGGTGAGAGAGCAGGCGTATTTGATTACCCCACAGAAAGAAAAATGCAAAGTGGATGGAAAACAGTTGGTTTCCCTCCTTAACTAGCTATCAGGAATTCTCCAGTGGACAGAATTCCATTATATTTTGTTGGATAAAGAACTCCGTAACATGTGCCTTTAGTAAACTAATCATGCTCACTAGCTAGATCCTACAACAGTCACACCCATCACACAATTCTGAGGACAGATGGCTAGAGCATAAATCTGGAAATGGTAATGTCAAGTCTATCGTACAAGGCTTCTTGGTAAAGTATTGATAGCTTTAGTGTCCAGCTGTAACTGCTGGTTTCTGGTCTTCCTATTTTAATCTTATTGTTTAAATGAATAATGCTAGTACTACTTTAAAGGCCACTGAAAAATTTTAAATTAGATTAAGTTGTCAAAGCACATAACTAATGTTTGCGTCTCTCTGTACTTGTGTTAATGATTTGTGAGAAGTGCTCTGTGGATGAATGTTTGAAATTCCAACCAGACCAGTTGTTTAATGTTAAGTCATATCAGTGTAAAAAGAAAATGCTGCCAAAGGACAATTTTCTCAACATTTTAAAGTATTTCAGAAATGACTTGGTGATTAAAATTTTGTAGAAGCAATAATACTGATTACACCGAAGCAAACATTTCATATATGTACGTATATATAATATATATATATACACATCTTTAATTAATATTTAATTTAAAAGTCTCAACTCTTTGTCATTATTTATTTTTATTTTCTTATATTTCAAGTTTTTATTTAAATTCCAGTTAGTTAACATATAGTGTGATACTAGTTTCAGGAGTAGAATTTAGTGATTCATCACTTACATACAACACCCAAGTGCTCATCACAAGTGCCCTCCTTAATGCCCATCTCCCATTTTCTTTTATCATTATTTTAAAATGAGTGCTTGTCTATATTGACATTGTTTTTTTAAAAAAAATTTTAGTAGATGAATATTTCATTTTCAGAACCCACAGTAACTCAGTACATGGTGTAATAGAAATGTTACAGATGTTGATACTCACACTTCATTGATGTCCTTTTCCTCTCCTTCCCGTGAACTAGCAATCCTCTCAAGCTCAACAACATTCCATTAACGTCATTTTTTTTTTTTTTTAAGATTTTATTTATTTATTTGACAGAGAGAGACACAGTGAGAGAGGGAACACAAGCAGGGGGAGTGGGAGAGGGAGAAGCAGGCTTCCCGCTGAGCAGGGAGCCTGATGCGGGGCTCGATCCCAGGACTCTGGGATCATGACCTGAGCCGAAGGCAGACGCTTAACGACTGAGCCACCCAGGTGCCCCAACTTCATGTTTTTTTTGAGTGGACCACTGTACTCACAGCTTTTATGCTGCTGTTAGTTTCCTGTGTAGCAATTGTTCTGAACTAGTTAATAGGGGAAGTGATGATAAATAGTCAGAAAAGTTAAGTTTTATCCTAAAAATACATTTAAAAAAAATCCTGGAAGTATCTCATTTTAGCAATCTTTTCTTTATTTTTATCCCTTAAAACAGCACCTGCAAAAGAGTTTTAATAATAACATTTAAAGATATGTTCTTATCTTAAAGCAGTATTGGCCTTCACAGCAGTCAGATCAGCATCTTGTGCTTTATTTGGCCCGTGGCAGGAATGGATAGTGCCAACTGTAGAAACACTTGTATTAATTTGTTTAATCACTATCTAGATGGAATACTATAAATGAAGTACTGTGGAACTTTTATGCGGTATTTTCCAGTAAAAGCAAAGATGTATTTAGGAAAGAGAAGACACGCACCTCATTTAAAACCTGCTTTTTCCTTTTTTGGTAACACACAGGTAAATTCTGCATTATGATCATTTTTATACCATTTTCTCTACCACTTTTGGTCAGATGTTCTTATTACATTTCCTTAATAATATATTTATGATACGTTTTATTCATTATACCTCGGAGTCTCCACCCTCTACCCCCAGGATATCTGTGCACTTGCCTGTCAGAAAGGGCCAAGCCATGACCATGACCTAATTTTTAAGGATTTTAATCTGTTTTTGGAGCTAGTCAAATCTGTGTATTGCTGTAAGATTAAGCCTCTGAGGGGGGATGCACGTTTTCCTCTTTGTAGAGGCTTTTAATGACCTGTTGTAGAAATGGTGCACAGAGGTGCTTCATGTTGTTTTCACGTCACTTTCAGGAATGCACATGCTCTGTCCCTCTCTGGGAAGAAAAAGTTCAAAGCTTTTTGCAAAATAGAAAATTTCATTATGTGCTATGATGTTGATAGGCCTGGGCATTATTCCTTCCCCCCAACTCCCTGCAGGGGGTTGTTGACTGAGGCTTGGACTCCATGTAGTAAGAAGAACCCCCCCCTTTGCTTTCTTCTTGGGGTGACCCCTGAATCAGTGGAATGTGTTGAGTTGGATTGTCCATGGTCAGTTAATTGGACTGTGTTTAATCATTGAAAATCAAGACCGATACTTTCTTTTTGGTAAGATGGAAAAACAGTTGAATCATGAGATTTTGTGATTTAGAAAATTTGCAAATTATGAAAATGTAATTATCATGATAATTTGAATCATACATTTTTTTGGAGGTTATTACCCGCCTTTCTCCCTCAGCCCCAAACCTGGTGATGTGATTAGTGTCTGTTGTAAGCTTACATGTGATCTTAAAGGGTCGCTGTCCTTCTGTGTTTGAAAAGTGAATGCCAGATACATAATTATCTAAAGTGGAGGTTCTCAGGCACACTGTGCATCCAAATCACTTTTTAAAAACTCAGATTTTAAGAATTGGGAATAAGTGATCTAAAACAAAGTTGTTAAAGAGCAAGTTGTTTATTGAGTTAAGAAAATCGTGATTAAATCTTTTAATATTATGTCTTTTATCTGGCCATATGGTCTTCAGTAGTGACCAGATGAAGAACTGTCTTGATATAATTAAACTAGCTCTCATAATTGGGTCTAATTGGACAATAAATTGTCTTAGGTTTCTGGCCAGCAATTAATATTACTGATGGTCTAAATTTATTTTAATGCTACTTACTTGATAGACAGTGTTGCTGAACATTATGAGTGGGCTTGAGAGCCATCCTGCCAGAGCTTGATCTTGGCTCCCTATGTTAGTTGTTCTGTGTGCGTGGAAAAGTTACTTGGCTTTTCTGGGCCTCAGTTGACATGCCTCTAAAATGGGGCTAAGAGATGTATCTACTTCATAAGTTTGTTGTAAGAAATGAATTATAGCGAGTGTTCGAGAAGTGTTGGCTATTTTTATTCCATAAATACATGAAAATTATATTGATAGCTTGCAATTATAGACTGAGATAATAAAATGTGTTTACATATTCTCATAAAATACAAGCATCCCAAATGTGTCTACTCAGTCAAAATATACATGTAATAGAAAATTCACGTAAGAGATTCAAACAGTAGAGAATCTATACTTTGCATAATTACATATCTCCAATTTTAGTATATGTGCTGACGAAGCGAGCACATAATTACATATCCCCAAATGGGTGTGAGGTTTTATTAGTTATGTAATTCGATAATGTTGTCAAGGACCCAATTCCTTTTTTTTTTTTTGTTCCTGTCATCCTCAGCACGTAGGCTCGTTCTCAGAATCACAAGAGAAGTATAGCAGTTCCATCTTACACATTCCAGCTATGTGAGTTGGAAACCTACCCCCAAAGCCCTCAGAAGACTTCATCTGATGACTTGTGGGCTGTAATTGAGTCTCCTGCCCTTTCCTAAGCAAATCCTGAACATGAAATGAAATTGCAGTGTCACATAGCTATGCAGAGAAAAATAGTTCCCTGAAAAAGATTGAGATTCTGTTAGTGAGAAAGGAGGGTGGGATGGATATTGAGTTAAGTAACATTTTCTGTTGTTGTATTTATATATTTTTAATAGATAAATAACATTTATGTATCAATAAAAAGCCTATATTTGGGTATATATAACTTACCTACCAGAGGATGAATTAATTAATTCATATATATATATATACACATATATGTAATTTCTCCTCATAAAAACCCTTTGAGGTAGAAATTATTAACTTCATTTCATGGATAGAGAGGGTCAGTAGTCCAAGGTGATAAAACCAGTAATTGCTGACAGATTTGTGATCCTCCAAAGTTTAAGCTCTTTCCATTATAACGTGCAATTTCTTATTCTCATTGGGCATCAGGATATCAGAGGCTGTTCTTAATCTTACTTTATTATAACACTGATTTACCTTAGTTATTTCTTTTTAATTTTTTATTGTTATCACCATACATTACATCATTAGTTTTTGATGTAGTGTTCCATGATTCATTGTTTGCGTATAACACCCAGTGCTCCATTCAGTACGTGCCCTCTTTAATACCCATCACCAGGCTAACACATCCCCCTACCCCCCTCCCCTCTAGAACCCTCAGTTTGTTTCTCAGAGTCCATCGTCTCTCATGGTTCGTCTCCCCCTTTCTTAGTTATTTTTGAAGACCGGTATGAATTTTATGTATGAACAGATGCTGTACAAGACACAGTGTTCTATATTCTTATATTAGCAAAATTTTTCCTAATGAATTAACTGTTTTGCTAAATATAAATTTGATATAGAATTTGTGAAATGCTTCATAATATCTTATGCAGTAATATGTAAATATTTCTCTTTAGCCCTGTGACTCTATCAGCTCCTTCTAAAACACCTGTTTTGAACTCTGATTTTCAAGATGTTAAAATAAAAATACCAAAAGTTTGTTGTTTGTCTAAACTTAACATATTATTAGGTTTATAAACTGGGTAAGTGGAAGGATGGTGGTACAACGTATGGTTATATTGAGAAGGATGAATGGTTGTAGTGTCACGGTTATTATAGAACAGAATTAACTGGTGTTCATGGAAAGGTAGACTTTTCCTTTTTTAAATTAAATAAATATCATTATTTTTCTTTTTTTTAATTTATTCAACTGCATTTTAAAACTTTTACTATGTTAATCCCCATACATTACATCATTAGTTTTTGATGTAGTGTTCCATGATTCATTGCTTGTGCATAACACCCAGTGCTCCATGCAGAACATGCCCTCTTTAATACCCATCACCAGGCTAACCCATCCTCCCACCCCCCTCCCCTCTAGAACCCTCAGTTTTTTTCTCAGAGTCCATAGTCTCTCATGGTTCGTCTCCCCCACCGATTTTCCCCTCTTCATTTTTCCCTTCCTACTATCTTCTTTTTTTTCTTTTTTTAACATATAATGTATTATGAGGTATAGGTCTGTGATTCAACAGTCTTACACAATTCACAGCGCTCACCTTAGCACATACCCTCCCCAATGTCCATCACCCAGCTACCCCATCCCTCCCACCCCCCACCACTCCAGCAACCCTCAGTTTGTTTCCTGAGATTAGTCATAGCTTAAAAAGACCATATTCCCTTTGTGCCTTTCTTCCCTCCATAAGATGATGATTCATTTGGTTGAAATTATTTATGTTCTGTTTGGCTTAACAAAAGTGGTATTAACGTTTATAGGAATAATAGACTTTTAAAAAATTAAAATGGTAAAATCCTCCCAGAGAATTTCTGACAAGAGACTAGGAAGACAGAAAACAGAATACACAAGTAGAGTAAACACTTGTGTGAGCTTGGTGCTGCTGATGCCATGGGGAAGGTATTTGAGGCCCTCGATGCCTGGACTGAAACCACCAATCGAAGGTCTTAAATGTACTTCACTGATTACGAGAACATCTGATGGGGGAAATGACATTTTCACGTGGCTTCTGCACTGTACC
This sequence comes from Halichoerus grypus, assembly GCF_964656455.1. Lineage (NCBI taxonomy): Eukaryota > Metazoa > Chordata > Mammalia > Carnivora > Phocidae > Halichoerus > Halichoerus grypus. The sequence goes on along the minus strand of NC_135717.1, from coordinate 72,460,803 downwards.
TGGTTTTAATGAATACAATTTTGGATAAGGATAAATGGGAATTAAAACTGACAAATCAAATCTGGTTTGGGATTCAAGGACAAATGCAGAACAATTGGTCAACCTTTAGTGAGGTAAGATTCCCAGCATTTCACCTTTGTGACTGCCATGGGGAAGTAATTTATTCCTATAGCATGATATTCGGGGTGGTGGTAAGGGGGATATTTTTTTTGTTGTTGTTCTCTTTCCTCCTCCCACCTCACCACACCTAAGATTGCAGATAGGGTATAATTTGCACCAGACATTTGGAGTAATCGGAGTAGTGTTTCCTGGCCCCTCATCCTTCTTAGGATTGGCAGGCACCTCAGCTGTTGTACGTTTGATGCTGAGTAGCAATGACACCTGTTTTTACCACCAGGACTTTTTTTTTGCTTTACCCCAAATAGTGGTTTGAGGGAGCCTTCACCTGAGTACATGCCCAGAGGGAAAGGACAGAGACTAATTTGATCTAGAATTCTGTTATTTTGGCATGAAAATGCTATATTAGTTCCAAATACCTCAGCAGTCAAAATGCGGTGCTGACACTTTGTTCCCTTAGCTATCCTTAGCAACTCATCAAAACGTGATCATAATTTAACACCGTCGTCTCAAAAGAAAAAGGCTTAAAAATAACTCAATGGGCATGTTGTGCTTTCTTTTGTTCCCAAATGCTCCCTCTTCACACCAGATTATAGGCTGTAGGCCCCTATTCTTGAAGGCCTCTGTCTCTCTGGAATTTTTAAAATAAAGATCTTGCATCTGTTGACACTAATTTTCAAACATAGGAATTGCTGTCAATGCTAGAGGCATTATCAAAGTAAAATTGTGAAGATGTGTAACATGGAGGAAACCAAAAAAACGAACATATTTTCATGTAGTGGATGGTTTTGGTTTTCTGTGACATCATCTGTACTAGGCTGATGTCCTTTTTTCATTACCAAGTCCTAAGCATATAACAACCCCTTACACTCTTTAAGCGTTAGAATGAGAATATATATAAAAGTATCTGCTTTTGACAAGTATCTGTGGCATCTAACTTTTTCTGAATGGCCTAGTTTTGAACAGTAGCTATTCTGAGTTTGAGAAATAGCGATATGTACCAGCACCCGAGTATGGAACCTCCTGAAAAAGTATGCAGAGCATAGAAAATCTGCATTGTACAGTCAAGGAAAGTCTCCCCAAATGCTATTTTTGGGCTCTGATTCAGGAATCGTGATTAGCTATGGTTTCTCATATTTAAACCTTAAAATTAATTAATTTTTCTTGGGAAGCCAAAAATTTACCAAGATTTTGAATTACTCTGACATTGTACGCTTGGGAGGATGTCCTGGTTTTTATGATGCTGATAATTAAGGCACAGGACCAAAGTCAGCTTCTAATTCAAACTTTCAAAATCCTTTACTTTATGAAAGATATTTTGTTAAGAAAGAAAACTTCGCTCTTCACAGACTCATTTTAAATGCGTGGTTCCATATAACATAAACAATCTGAGTTCAGCTCCCAGGATCATTTTAAATGACATCCATTGTGCTCTTCTTCACTTTGACAAGTGGGAGCTGAAGAATCCTCTGAAGTGCGTTTTTGTTGTTATAGTCACTTCTGTTCTCATCGAGTAAGTAAGGTCAAATTTTATTGCTGTCCTGGGAGTCATCCTTTTCATCAGTTATTGTGTGTCTTTCTGTTGGGTGAGTAACTCTATTTATTAAACTGTGGAATAATGATTTACAGAGGAAATTGTGGCATTGACGAGTGGAATTCACTTAAGGAATCTTGATTTTCTGGGTTGTTAAAAAGGTAGCAATCTTGTTTTCTCTTTTGTTGATACATGTCTGTTCTTCTGACTGGTAACTAATGCAACTCTCACTGTTTCACTTTTCTTTCAGAAAGTATTGTGAAAGCTCTAGAGGCTTACAGTTTAAAATAAAATTGGACTTGAAAAACATCTCCGGCTAATTCTCTAGAGTTTATAGCCCTTGCCTAAAAATGCATGGGTAATTCCTGGTACTTAGCAGTTACAAGTCATCGGCCAAGGCATTCCACCTAAGGCATGGGTTATCAAAAGTATTACAATTTTGTATTAATCTATAAGTCTTTTCATCTTGGATCAATGAAAGATACTACTTTGCCAATAAGATCAATTCAATCAAACTGAGCTGTTGTAAGATGTATATGAGTAACTGAAATAGAAGGCAGGGTATGGTACCAACACTAAAAAGACAGGAAGCACAACAGAGGAATTAGAAAGAGGGAGTGCTCTGGCATAGGGGCTCAAGAATACTTAAGACTTTGATAAAGAAGAAAAGAGGATGCTTTTTTTTAAAGGTTTTATTTATTTGACAGAGAACGCACAAGCAGGGGGAGCGGCAGTCAGAGGGAGAGGGAGAAGCAGGCTTCCCGCTGAGCAGAGAGCCCGATGTGGGCTCAATCCCAGGACCCTGGGCTCATGACCCAAGCTGAAGGCAGACGCTTTACCGACTGAGCCACCCAGGCGCCCCAAAGATGCTTTTAATACTAAGAGGAGTTTATCCCAGGCAGAGAGAATAGCAACTGTGTGGGTTTGGAAGCAGCATGCCTTTGTTAATTAATCATTAGTTCAGCGTAATGGGAAAGTAAGTTTGCACATTTTGGGGGGTGGGGACATTATGTAATGGAAGCTAAGGCAGACCCTTTCTTTGTAGTAGGTTAGCTTTACCCCGTTGCAGTGTAGTATTCTGGAGTCAAGGGGACTGTCCGAAAGGAGATAGAACCCATTCTCAAGTTATGTATGACTTAACGCTTTGAGGAAATGAGTTAGTAGGAACACTAAGTCTTCTATCAGTTGTTTTAAAAATCAATGCAATTTTGACAGTTTACTATGTGATTCTTGCTTATAATTCATATGGCTAATACAATGAAGCAGAATTTCTATTAAGACCTATAGTTACCAAAAACTTTGAAACAACATCCACTTGAATTGGTTTTGGAATGAGCAAGTATTAATAAGCCTCTGAAATGGCAGTGCTAGATCATTTGGGGTTGTAGCACTGAGGGATATAATGGCTCACTTAATATTTTTGAGCAGAGAGATGTGTAGTCCACATGCAAAATTAAGTAGGAGCTAAGGAATGGTTGGCAGCTTGTACAGGGACGCAGGTTCGGAAGGTCTTCCTTTATCCCTACCTGTTACATACAGCAGTGACAGCACAGTCATCTTCATCTTTGATTGTGAAGCAGCCCTGGCAAGGTAATAATCATGCTTCCATCATAGCTTTTATATTTTCTAGTTATTCTGATTGCTAATTATTCTCTGTGCATGTCCTCTACCCTGTATGATGTGTTGGGCACTGGGGATACAAAACTGATTAGAACATAATCCCTCTTTTTCAAGTAACTTAGTAGATTCTAACTTATTTTTCTCGCCCAAGCCACTCAGATAAAAACACATTCTAATGCGAACAGTGACCCGCTTTGGGAAGAGTGGAGAGAAGGAGGCCATAGAGTTAGTGTTGTTTGGTGACGGATATTCCTCTATCCGGGTTTAACCACTGGATCCATTGGCTGTTGCTGTACTAGTGACTGAGAGAGAAAATTAAACCAATACTATATCTTCCTTTATCATCTGTGCTTAGTGGTAGGTTGTGATCAGGCATATCTATGTGCCCAGAGAGATTTTGTATGAAATAGAGACAATCTGTGAGCCAGAAATAGCCTCTTATAGATACTTCAGGAGTCAAACTTAGCACAGTAAAGGACAGTGGACTACTGGAAGGGAAGGAGTGTATGGGAAGGGTTAGTTAATAACCCTTGAAGTTCATGATTGAAATAGGTATGGACAGAACACAAACAAGCCCTATAATTTTGTTCATCTAAATTATCACAAGCCAAGGGATTGAAGAGTGGTAGCACAGTTGTATATATTAAATCTTTGTTGCATGTAGGATGTTAGGGTATATTCAGTTGGTGTCCATATAACAATAGTCAAATCAAGTTAGCCAAGTAGAAAAGAATGAAATTGTAGTTGATACTACAGGGGTTCTTCATAGCCTCAACTAGCGTAGGAAATCAATGGGAATAAGAACTAAAAAGGTGTTATGTTAGGAACAACAGATGTACCTCTGCTCAGTCCCTGATTTCTTGCTTTCTTCTGGAATTCTGCTTTATTGTTCCTCCCAGAGAGCAGCTTTCTTTGCCTCTATTTCCATGTTATAATTTGTCTAGCTCACATCGTTAATGTTTCCTTATGAAGTTCTAGCCTCCTGTGTTCTCTCAGTCCCACTTGCAGATTCTCTGGGGAGATAATGCAGTTGGTCCAGTTTAGATCAAAGGTCCAGCCCTGATCTCATCAGTTGTGGCTGGAAGGGGATGGTGCAGGGTGGTGGCAGTGATGATGGCAGTTGCTGGGGGGGGGGTGTCACAAAATAGTCACGTGGAACACCTGTATTTACCAGGGGCCTGCCCCTTTGGATGGGTGTATGTAGGTAGGTGTGCAGATGAGTAGAGGTATTTCTCAGAGAATGGGGATAGCACCTGAACTCGAATGAATTGGCCTTATAAGCTGCATATGAGTACCAGACTTCAGATCGTATAAATCTTTTGCCTTTTATGAAAGACTAACACATATTAAGAACATTAGGAAAAATAAAGATAGTAAAATGATAATGTAAGATACACATTCAGGCATGGAAGTTACATGATTCGCTTCCTTGGTTCAAGGTTTTCTAATAGTTAAAGCAAAAATTGAATATTTATTATTCTGTGATCTTAAAATTTTGTTTCTTGGTTATTTTTGGTTTAAATTTTTCCTGGAAGATCATTTTCCCATACATGCAAAGTACAAGGTTTTGTCTTCTAATCGAATTGTAAAGTAGAACTAAAACTTCCCCATATTTTCTTTAAGTAGAATAGTGGCACTGTCGTTCTATTTGAATGGATTGGGGCCCCCACATTGTTCATGTCTTGAAAGCTAATGTTCGAGTTACTGTTCTTAAAAGTCTGTATCCATTTTCAACCAAATACTCAAATGCTTTTCTCAGTGCCATCTAAATATCTTACTATTAGTTTCCTAGACTTTCCCCATGAGTGAATGCTTTTGGTTACTTTTCTCATTCTGAACATTTGGTGTGGTTTTAATAAGAATATATCAATTCCTGATATTAATAGCCTTTGTTCCAGTTTTAAAGGTCAGTAATTTAAAAAAATGGCCCTAATAGTGTGAGGTTATGATTCCTCAGAAAAGCTGTTGTCATTGGCCATAATTATAACTTGGTAACTTGGTATATTAAGTTTCTTGCCATTTATATTAAAATTCTTTTATTTTTAACTGTTAGGATTATTCTGCTTGGAATGGAAAGTCTTTAAATTATGAGAAATTTATGTTCTTTTTTTTAGATTACTTAAGAATAAAGCTTGACTTTAAACCAAGCTAGACACTCTAACTTTTCCTGTTGTTTAAAAAAGGCAAACATTAGAAAGCTAGTACAAGGAATGATCCTAAGCTGCGATTATTCAGAATTTTTCACATTCTTAGTTCACTGAAGGCATTTGTCAACACTTTATTACTAACATGGAGTATAAGTTAATGATGCACAAAGTTTAAAACCTCTTATATTCAATTAGAGGACCTATTAGCTTTGAAAGCAGTAAATAATAATTGGCATTTGCAGAGTTTTAAATAGGATCTACATGATGTATTTTTGGTTTAGAGTGCATATAGCATTTTGTGTTGTGCTGTGAAACTTGGTTTTCTGAGAATGCAGTTACCTTTTAGTGTTTAACCTGAACTCTCTTCCTGATTTTAATGTGGAATATTTCCTCCCTTTAATTGCTAACATGTTTTTCAAATATTTATACATGATTTTTAAGGTGCTAATTGGCACGAGAATAGCTGATGGATGGTAAACTGTTGGAATCAACATTAACGTAAAGCACATCCACAGTAAATTTTTGTATCCTGGTCTGGAATGGCAGGCATTTGTGTGTTAAATGCATCAATAGTCTCGCAGTAAAATACATAAAACAGCAGTAGGCAGTTTTAGTGTTTACCTCACCAGAGCCTCAGGATGCCAGCCGCTGGGTCTGCCTTCACAGAATTTGATAGAGTCTTTTGTAGTATTGTAAATGTTATGGTGAGGGTCTGTCTTCTCTTTTGAACAAAACATTGCCTGTTTATGTGCTACAGCTCATTTGGTCTAGTGGGGTTAAAAAAAAACCCGACTTTTCTTCTAAAACCCAAATAGTTGATTAATATCAGCTTTTGTGTCTCTGGCTTATTGTTCTGTGCTTTTTTTTTCTTCTTCCCCAATTTCCTTTTGTAGTAATTTGCTGTCATTAGCATGTTCCATAAAAAACACGCATTCTGGCACATGGAGCATGTTCCACTGAGCCGGGCATCCTTTACATTCATCTGTTTATTCCTTTTTTACCTCTTTGTCGTTAACCTGAGATTTCCCATTTATCCAATACACCATCTTTGCAGTTATTCTCTTGTTGTTCAGAGACATTCAAAGGCCTTATTTTCTCTGAATATAAAAGCTGGCTGGGAAGCACAGTCCCCAGGCCGCGTTTTTGTATGGCTCCTTCGGAATCCCACTCTGGGGATGCAGATTCAGTGGACTGGAGAGGAGGCTGGGGAGCTGCCTGCTGCCCGCCGCACTCCTGCAGTGGTGCTGACCCATGAACCCTGTCTGGCCGCCAGTGCGGCACGCGGCCTGTCATTTCCCGGCCCTGGCCCTGGCTGCACATAAGGGCTGGAAGGTTGATTAGGGATGATTTGCCACCATTCTCCTAAATTCTCACCAGGACATCACCCAGCATGTGTCTCTGTCTGTTTTAAAGTACAGTCACACAGTATAGTTGTTCAGTTGTATTATGCGGAATTGTTTGATAGTGGGTTTGAGTCTTTGAAGTGCTGCTTTATCGAAGGGCAAGGAGTCCCTTCAAGTCATCCCTGACATAAACTTTCAGTAGGTTTTACTCTTACGAGTCTGCTGATGGTTATTTTCACATTTTAAATGCTTCCTCAGCCCATTTACTTAAGCTCCTTTAAAGCTTAAAATCAGTCATATGCAATACTTAAAATATTTGATTCCTGAAAACTAAGATTTAAATGATAATTTGCTTGAGTATTATTTCTGTTTTTTTTTTTTTTTTTTTTTTTTAATTTATTTTGTGAAACACTGAGGCCGATATGTGATTAGGTATTTTTAGAGACACTGTTGCCCAAGATGCAATTTTGAACATACGTGGTTATACGGTGCCTTTCTCTTACCTCAGGTCTTGAACAGTTCTTTTTTGTAGCAAGGCCAAAGAAAAGGAAAAAAACCCCAAACTTTGGGAGTGATGATAAAATTCTCTTGCTGCTCTGCTGTTCTAAGAGATTTTTGTCTCTCTCAAATGCATTGAATAATCCTGGTGAGGTCACAGTTCCTTCTGCCTGTGGTGGTATTGCTTTGCCTTGGGAACGCCTTAGGGAGCAGACTGGTCTGGCCTCTCTCCTCATCTATGGCTGATGTTGCTGATGCCCGTCATCCCTATCTGACCAAAGCCATAGCTATAATATTCGCTGTTTTTTAAAAAAATTAAATTTAAATTTTTTAAAAGATTTTATTTATTTGTGAGGGAAAGAGAGAGAGAGAGAGTGTGCATGTGTACAAGCAGGGGGAGTGGCAGGCAGAGGGAGAAGCAGGTTCCCCGCTGAGCAAGGAGCCCAATGTGGGGCTCGATCCCAGGACCCTGGGATCATGACCTGAGCCGAAGGCAGACGCTTAACCGACTGAGCCACCCAGGCATCCCAATATTTGCTGATTTGTGGGGAAGCTTCTGCCCCCGCCTTAGCTATTGTGATTCCTCCTGCCTGGACTAATTCCTGCTTGGTGCCAGGGTCTTGGTCCAGAGCTGGGGTGGTTGGGGCCTCCCTCTTCATCAGGCCTTACTTCCAGCATTCCTCCTTGGTGTTTCACTTTAAAATGTGTGTGTAGATGTAACTGGGGCAAATTTCTCAGCTCTCTTGATATTCCTCAAGCCTAGGGCTACAGGTAGGGACACAAGTCCCAGGCTCTTCTTTCATACTAAAGTAACCTATTGGATTCTGTTACCTGCATATATTTGAGTAAGTGAATAAACCCAGTGGGTTAGAAAATTATTTATGTACGATATGTGTCACTTTTACGATATTTTGATCGTTTGGTGGTTAGTTAAAAACAGTTGAGCTCCCAGGGTGGGGCTGCTGATGTCAGTGACCATACCTCCTGTCATCCTGCCTTGCTCCCAGGAGAACCAAACTAGTCAGCTGTGTGCATCAGAACATGAAGATTTCTTACCCCCATTTGAGGTGTGTTTATGCAAACTTTTGTGACTTAGCTTGGTTATAAATACTTGGCTATAAAATTTCAATGTGTGTTACATAATTTATATGGGACTTTTTAAAATATCTTCAGTTGATTTAGGATCATTCTTTTTTGGCATGCATTTTGAAGAAGACATTCAGTTCTAACATATTTTTATAGCTGGGGCTCTGGAGAGCTAGATAATCATGAGAGAATTTCTCTAGTCCTCATGGCATTAAATTGACAGACATGAGTAGAGCTCTTGTCCTAAAGTGAAGGGCGTGTGTTATTACAATACATTGTCCTTATGATGTTTTAGATTGCAGTTGTGCAGACATGTTGTCTTTAAGAGTAACGAATAGGTAAAAAATTGGTAGATTATTTAATGAAAAACATTGTTGTTTTTTTTTTCTAAAGATTTTATTTATTTATTTGACAGAGAGAGACACAGCGAGAGAGGGAACACAAGCTGAGGGAGTGGGAGAGGGAGAAGCAGGCTTCCCGCGGAGCAGGGAGCCCGATGTGGGGCTGGATCCCAGAACCCTGGAACCATGACCTGAGCTGAAGGCAGACACTTAACGACTGAGCCACCCAGGCACCCCTGAAAAACATTGTTTTTGAAGTGAAAACTTTTAATATCGTACTCCTGCCATTTTATTTTTAGACTTATAGTTAAAAGAACACAATAAAGATTTCCTTTTTCTGAGCTGAAAAAAAAAAAATCCTAATTATCTCCAAATATGGAGTGATTGTAAAATATATAAGCCCTAAGGAGAGACATTTGTTTTTCTTAAGCCTCTGTGGACGTGATTTCCTTGAAATTTTTTATGTTTTATCGTGATGTATTTTTTTAAAGGAAAGATTCAGTTTCTCTATGTGGTCTAAGTTCTGATACATTAAAGACGGAGAGTGTTCAGCAATGATCTGCATGTCATATGGTGGTAGGCATAGACTGTGTCTTCCAGCCTTGGCACGGTCAGGTACGCTAACTGTTTGTTTAAGGGATCAACAAATGAACCATGGCTTATTTCAGAGAGCTTGGGGGATTTTCTTTTTACTTAGTTGACTTAAATGTGAGAAGGTCCAGCAAAGTTCTCGCCTTATTACTAGATCATTGGAAACACTGACTAAAGACGGTGTGATTTTTGTTGATGGAGTGTACTTTTGTATGTCAGATGGTGTCTGCCTGTTGAACTGTCTGGGCATGATCACCTGGAAGGAGCAGAAGTGTTGACTGGCTCAGATATTTGTGCCGTCCAGTCTCTGTCACTAGAACCTTCTTACAGAGAGGTTGGAGTACCACACACTACTTCACTTATAGAAGGAGCAAGTGAAAGAACATTACCCCATGAAAGATAAATACACAGTGATTTTACTTTTTGAAATAAAATTTCTGTCTATAGTATCTCAGTGAAATGTATTCCTGTTTGGGGATTATCATCCTGTAGGATGATAATTTTAAAAAAAAAGAACAACAAAACCTTCTAAGTACAACTCTAACCAGTGCTTAAGATCAATGTATTTTAGGAGATATTATAAATATTTTTTGTTAAAATAGCAACCAATGTAACGTAAAGGCAAAATTGTATCAGTGGATTTCAGGGATTGGCTAGCTTTTGACATAACGCAGAAAACCAACTTAACAACAAAACTCATCCCATTGCGAATCATTCTATCTTTGTATTGTGGATTGTGGACTATTTTAAGGATTCAGAACAGAAGAGATCTCACTTGTGTAAAGTGAAGGCAGGGGCTATATGGATAAGAGAAGTTTTAATTTATTTTGAATGTTAGGCAGTGGGATGTATCATAAAATCTAAGTAAGACCTTTAGAGGAGAAAATTATTTAGAGCGGACTTTGTTTATTATTTAAATAAGACTTTGTTGTCAAGTGCTCCAGGTCAGAGGCAACTATGAGAGTTCTGTTGAGACACAAATCCGCAGCATATCCCAACAGGGCTCCTATTTCAGAGGGTGTCTTGTGTGGGAATCCATACGATTGCAAGCAATGTCCAAGGTACTGGATTTTAAAAGATATCACAATTAATGTATGGAAAAACATATTGGATTGAAGTGTCTATTGTTGGAAGATATCAGCTAAAACATTAAAAAATGTAACTGTTGAGAATCTGAGTTATGTGATGGTTTAGTTTTCCTTCTCCTGCCCATCCTCTGTAGAGATGCTTGGGTAGTTAGGTTAGTTGGACCTAACAGAAGCAAAGTCCAAGAATGGGTATACCTGGATTATTACTCTTGTGGTAGTTGAATGTTGACTGCTTCAGATGACTTAACTTTTGTGAGTGATGAACAGGAAATTGGATTTGGGATGCAATAGAGACTGAAGAAGGAACTGTGGGAAGTGACAGACATTTTGTTCAAAGTATTTACAAAGTAAAGGCAATCAAAGGCTACCCCTTTCTTTAGTTTTTACCATTGGTTTAGGAATTTTAGAGAAGAATGGCACTTCCTATTTAGAAGACTGGAATGTTGAGGAAGATTGTTCATAAATCACATTCATTGAGTGACTTTGTTTAGGGTAAAACCTCAATTCTATTTGAATAACGAATTTCATGGTATTTTAAATAGTAGACATACTTCTATAGGCAACAAATTATAAATATGAAGAGTTAAAGAGAGTTTTGATTTACAGAGCACTGAGTTTCCAAGGTTAATAAATGTTACTGCTTTCAAACAAGTTTTTCAAGTACAGGCTGGCTAACTGGCATAACCTAAAACATCAAATGGAAAGACTATGTGCTTGATCAATAGAAATTGAGTTGCCTGAGGACGCCAACCCTTTTGTGTGACTTGTCTGTCACCATCTCATTAGCTTTAGAACCATAGAAGTACAACATTTATGAAGTCATGGGAAATTTTTTATTTAATGTAGACTAATTTTTCAGTAGTTACTAGAACTGATGGCCAAAATTTACTGGTTAATTAGCCATTTTTTAAGCATAGGCATTGCCTGCAATACGTTTTTCCTGTCTGCACTGTGTAGTTTTTTTCTCATCCTTAATTTGACTCTCCACTTGAGGAATAGATGTCAGATTAAGCTCTGAGAAGAAAGTTCTCAGTCATAACCCAAGTGATTGCAGACTCACCCAAGTGCTTACTGTCCCCTCCCCCAATCTTTGTTATCGTTTCTATGTAATATTAAGAGCTAACCATGTGATTTCCTTACAGAGCTTAAAAGCTGTATGTGTCAATGTGATAAATCTCTAGACAAATTCTTGGCAGTGATGTGTACGTTTTATGTGTGCTGTGATTATCTCTAGTCATAATTATTTAATACATACAGTATGTGTAACATCTTAATCTTCCCAAGGGGAAGAATGATGTCTGGCAGATTATTTATATTGTTTATGCTTAAAATGTATGGTAAAAAATGCTGGGTATCTCTGACTTTGAAATCCCCACTGTTCTATTTTTTAAATGGTTGCATGAAAATAAAGAAACTAAGCAGAGTAAGTAGTCTTGTTTCTATATATTTCCTCTTGTAAATTACTATAAATTGCTAATGTTTATTGAACTGACCTGCTAATGGGAGCTGGCTGGCAATGGGAATGCCCCTCCAACGTTCTGATGAACTGTTCAATAATGTCACCCATTCCTAAATTTACATGACGATTGGAAAGTTTCACTAGCCATTCTGGTAGGAAATTTATGTGTTATTATCAAATATTGAATAACAAAATTTCATAAAAATAACTTTTTAGAGTAGGTTTAAAATAAAAGAAAACGCTATTTCTTGCTTTTGTGTGTTTGAAAACTAGACAGCAGGCTAATAATTCCTCGCCTTTTCAGATTATTTCATTTGTGTTCTGACAGTAATAACTGTGTTTTATCTGGCTGTCAGGCGTCCTTCTAGGATGGTCTTAAATTCTAATGTATTCATTCATTGTGTTGAGCTGTAAGAATAAATTAAATCTCTAAAACAATATGAAAGAAGAGGAAAGCAGCTCAGTTAATTCCAGTGAAAATAAAAGCTATGTATTTATTCCCAGTGGAACCCTGAAACTTGTTGATGAGATGGGTATTGGTAATTGCTATAATCTGCAAAGTACTTATTTTTCTTCTTTGTATGAAAATGTATTTATCTGATATATTCAGTGTTTCGCAATAGTGAGTTTCATTAAAGTGTGCCACATTTTGACTGTTAATATAAATTGTTAACTTCAAACTTTAAGACAGCTTTTCATCATTACTTTTAATATTAATGTATATGCTGATAATTTGCTAGCTTCTAAAAGTATAGAACACATTTATTGTATTTATTTCTAATTTAAATGTGTTATAAATATACTTTTGCATTACAAACATGCTTATATTGTGGGGAGGTGAAAAACAAAAGAGCGCAAAGCAGAAAATATATCCCCTGTAATTTTACAGTATTAAGTATTTAATACAATATGTTAATATTTTGGTGTTTATTGTTTGGTTTTCTTTCCATGCCTGTGGATATATATGTTAATAGTTATATAGGTTTTAAATACTATGGTTGTACAGTGATTTATTATGTCTCTTATTGTGTACAGTAAAGGGCATTTTTCCACATTTCTAGTAGAACCATTATAAATATTTTTCCTGTCAACATCCATGTGGATAGATTCTTACTGCTCCCTTGTCTGTGTGTTTTTCCTTGTCAACAAGAGCAGATAGTGGTGTTTGGGCCTTAACATCTCTCATTCCCCTGAGTCTGAGAGGATGCCACTGTAAAGGCTTCTTCCTGGAGTGCCTGTTAAGTTCTGTCTCTCCCACCGGGTCCCTTTAGATGGGGAAATTGGGATTTTGTTTAGGGATGGGCCAACTGTGGACATTTAGCCTGCCTTCAGGAAGAGGTGGTCAAATTACAAAGATGGTGAGGTGGGCTGTGTGGCAGGTTGTTCCTGAGTGAAGCAGTTACTAAAAATTTGAACTGATGAAAGAGAAACCGAAGGGCCATCTAGAGCGAACATCGTACCTATTTTTTGTGGAGGGGAATGGCATCAACACAGGTGGGGTTTTGACGCCCATGTGGTCAAGACTGAAATTAAATTCTTTTTTTATTTTAAAAGATTTTATTTATTTATTTGACAGAGAGATGCAGCGAGAGAGGGAACACAAGCAGGGGGAGCAGCAGAGGGAGAGGGAGAGGGAGAGGGAGAAGCAGGCTCCCTGCTGAGCAAGGTGCCCGATGCAGGGCTCTATCCCAGGACCCTGGGATCCTGACCTGAGCCGAAGGCAGACGCTTAGCTGACTGAGCCACCCAGGCGCCCCAAGACTGAAATTAAATTTTGACGGAAACTGTTCATTTCTTAAAATCTTCGGTAATTTAGTGAGCGGGTGAATTCATTACTTTGCCGGCAGGAAGGGAGAGACGGGCTCCTTGCCTGGGGCTGTGTATTAGTGGTCAGCTCTACATGGCCTCTCAGAGTTTGGGCTTAGTTACTTAATCTCACCAAGCTGGTGTTGCTCCAGTGTACGTGAGAATAATAGCTCCTATATCATAAAATTGTTATTAGGGTTTAATGAGATAAATCGTGGATGCTGCTTAGTCCAATACGTCTTATTAAACACTCCAGTTTGTCTTTGTTCTTATTCTTTAGTCTCATCTTACCATCTCTAGAAGGTTAGGGCAGTGTTTCTCAAACCTGAATTTGTGTTAGAATTGTCTGGCGAGTTTGTGAAAACAGATTTCTAGGCCCCAGCCCCAGAGGTTCTGACTTAATAGGTTTGGGGCAGGGCCTGAGTGTTTGTATTTCTTTTCTTTTTATTTTTAATCAAATTTTTTTATTATTATGTTATGTTAATCACCATACATTACATCATTAGTTTTTGATGTAGTGTTCCATGATTCATTGTTTGTGTATAACACCCAATGCTCCATGCAGAACGTGCCCTCTTTAGTATTTGTATTTCTAACAAGTTCCCAGGAGATGATGCTACTGGTAGGGACTGCACTTGGAAACCTCTGGGTTAGGCCGCTATAAGGGCAGGTGTTATTTGGAACCAGTACGTTATATCACCCTTTCTTTTTAACCACCCGCATGGATAACATTTAAATCATTTCTTGGAAAAACTTGTTATCATCTAGTCCCGTTTTCTCCAAGTAGTCAAATCTTAATTGTTTTGGATGATTACAGAAATTTAAAGCTAGAATTATTTAGTTATTTTAGGGCTAGTGTGATCTAGATTTTTGAGGAGTGTGATAGCGATTCAGTTTATGTGTATTATATTGGCTTATTTTAAATCAAAATTGTTTAATAAAAGTTGTTTTCCTTTGATGTGGATTCTCTGCATGTGTTTCTAATGGATCTAGTTCATTTGAGCATGGATTTGTTTTCAGAATTCTAAATTTTAAATAATATTAGGCTGAGAGTTTTAGTCAATTTCTTTTTTAGCTTACTTGCAAAAGATCAGGAATTGAGGTCCTTTGAATGGCATTATTTCTACCAGATGTTTAAAACAACTGGAATTGTCAACCAAGTATTGTTGTGAGTTGCTAGTGATCTGCCATCATCTCTGGGAATGGACCGTCACTCATGTAATTTTCTTGATGAGTGCAAGACGGGCAGGCACCGAATATATGGTGTTGACACACTTAATTTAGTCCTTCTTCCACAAAGCTATTAAATTGACTATTAATTGGCCTCTGATAAAATTTCTGCTTAATGCAAATGATGAAAAAAAATGCATCCTAGGATACTAGCTGCTGCTTCTGAAATAATTCACATGCTCTGAGATCTCATTAGTGACAGCAAGCCTGTCCACGTTTCTTTTGAATATAATTAGGATTCTCTTAA
Source organism: Halichoerus grypus (assembly GCF_964656455.1). NCBI lineage: Eukaryota > Metazoa > Chordata > Mammalia > Carnivora > Phocidae > Halichoerus > Halichoerus grypus. The sequence goes on along the minus strand of NC_135717.1, from coordinate 72,445,697 downwards.
ATACAGTGACTAAAATTTATCAGACTGTGGTTTTAAAAAAACATTTTTGACAAAATCCTCAACTTAGAACTTTACAGTTTGTTGTTCTGTTGTGTGGTCTCTTTTCCTCAGCAGTTTGAAAAGCAAATAGCAGCTTGTCTATGTTCAGTCCTTCACCAGTCTGAGGTTTTTCTATAGTAATGCCTCTATCTGCAAATAGGTTGCAGGTGGGATGCTTAGCAGTTTCCAACAAAAAAGTCCCAAGTTGCTTTGTGGCTTGAAAAGCATGTGTGGTGAATAGAAGTAGGTTTCTGCCCATTTTTCCTGTTTTGGTCTTTTTCCTTCTTTATTTTTCTCTTCCTGGCCTTCCCCTGCTCACTTACCACCTTTTGTTTTAAGATTTTTTCTTAAAATCAACTCTAACATCTATCTCTGGCATTTTCTGATGATATTAGCAAGCGTTGTCTATCGTTAAAGTTCCTGTGTGAAAACTTGTAAAGTTTAAACAGAAAATCTGAAAACCAACATTTTTTTCACAATCTGTGTATCTTAGGAGTTTTTACTCTCTGGCAAAAGATTTACAAATTATGAGACTGTCCCATCTTGCTCTACCTTTTCATAAATTTGTCACAAAATACTTTATTCTCTTAATTTCACTGTTTTCTGCAGTGAGCATTCAGCATTTTTATATTTAGAAAAAGTATTTGTCACCAAGTTTTAACAGTGTCCTTGGAGAGGCAATTGTTAATTTACTCTTTTAAATATTAGCAGAGTCCACTTAAGGCAATTAACATATAAATTCGTATATGTTTTATAGGAGTGACTGTTCAGTAGGGTGAAGTACAGGGTCAGTTAGTGGCCTTTAAACTTTGTCTCCTAAAACAGGGTTTCTCAATGTTGGCATAATGACACTTATTTTTTCTTTTGCCTTATTTTATTTAAATTCAATTAATTAACATGTAGTGTATCATTAGTTTCAGATGTAGAGTTCAGTTATTCATCAGTTGTATAAACCCAGTACTCATTACATCACGTGCCCTCCTTAATGCTCATCACCCAGTTACCCCATCTCCCCACTGACCTCCCCTCCAGCAACCCTCAGATTGTTTCCTAGAGTTAAGAGTCTCTTATAGTTTGTCTCCCTCTCTGATTTCATCTTATTTTATCTTCTCCTCCCCTCCCCTATGATCCTTTGTTTTGTTTCTTCAATTCTACATATGAGTGAAACCATATGATAATTGTCTTTCTCCGATTGACTTATTTTGCTTAGCATAATACCCTCTAGTTCCATCCACATTGTTGCAAATGGTAAGATTTCATCCTTTTTGATGGCTGAATAATATTCCATTGTGTATATAATATATATCACATCTTTATCCATTCATCTGTTGAAGGACATCTGAGCCCTTTCCATAGTTTGACTGTTGTAGACATTGCAGCTATAAACGTTGGGGTGCAGGTGCCCCTTGGGATCACAATGTTTGTATCCTTTGGGTAAATCCCTAGTAGTACAATTGCTGGGTCGTAGAGTAGCTCTATTTTTAACTTTTTGAGGAACCTCCATACTGTTTTCCAGAGTGGCTGTACTAGCTTACATTCCCACCAGCAGTGTAAGAGGGTTCCCCTTTCTCCACATCTTCATCAACATTTGTTGTTTCCTGACTTGTTAATTTTAGCAATTCTGACTGGTGTGAGGTGGCTTTTCATTGTGGTTTTGATTTGTATTTCGCTGATGCTGAGTGATGTCCAGCATTTTTCATGTGTCTATTGGCCATTTGTATGTCGTCTTTGGAGAAATGTCTGTTCATATCTTCTGCCCATTTCTTGACTGGGTTATTTGTTTTTTGGGTGTTGAGTTTGATAAATTCTTTATAGATCTTGGATACTAGCCCTTTATCTGAAAAGACATTTACAATTATCTTCTCCCATTCTGTCGGTTGTCTTTTGGTTTAGTCAGCTATTTCCTTTGCTGTGCAAAAGCTTTTTATCTTGATGAAGTCCCAGTAGTCCATTTTTCCTTTTGTTTCCTTTGCCTTTGGAGACCTGTCTAGCAAGAAGTTGCTGTGGCTGAGGTCACAGATGTTGCTTCCTGTCTTCTCCTCTAGGATTTTGATGGATTCCTGTCTCACATTTAGGTCTTTCATCCATTTTGAGCTTATTTTTGTGTGTGGTGTAAGAAAATGGTCCAGTTTCATTCTTTTGCATGTGGCTGTCCAATTTTCCCAACACCATTTGTTGAAGAGACTTTCTTTTTTCCTTTGGATATTCTTTCCTGCTTTGTCAAAGATTAGTTGGCCATAGAGTTGAGGGTCCATTCTGGGTTCTCTATTCTGTTCCATTGATCTATGTGTCTGTTTTTGTGCCAGTACCATACTGTCTTGATGATTACAGCTTTGTAATATAGCTTGAAGTCAGGCATTGGGATGCCACCAGCTTTGGGTTTCTTTTTCAGTATTCCTTTGGCTATTCGGGGTCTTTTCTGGTTCCATACAAATTTGAGGATTATTTGTTCCAGCTCTGTGAAAAAAGTTGATGGTATTTTGATAGGGGTTGCATTGAATATGTAGATTGCTCTGGGCAGCATAGACGTTTCAACAATATATGTTCTTCCAGTCCATGAGTATGGAGTATTTTTCCATTTCTTTGTGTCTTCCTCAGTTTCTTTCATAAGTGTTCTATAGTTTTCTGAGTACAGATCCTTTACCTCTTTGGTTAGGTTTATTCCTAGGTATCTTATCGTTTTCGTTACGATTGTAAATGGGATTGATTCCTTAATTTCTCTTTCTTCAGTCTCATTGTTAGTGTATAGAAATGCCAATAATTTCTTGACATTGATTTTATATCCTGCCACGTTGCTGAATTCCTGTATTGGATCTACAGTTTTGGGGTGGGGTCTTTAGGGTTTTCCACGTAGAGTATCATGTCATCTGTGAAGAGTGAGTTTGACTTCTTCAGCATAATGACACTTTTGAGGCTGGATAGGACTGTCCTGTATATTACAGTGTGTTTCGCAGTTTCTCTGACCTGTACCAACTAGATGTCAATAGCACCCTTCCCCATTTGTGAAAACCAAGTGTCTCCAGACATTGCTAGTGTTCCCTGGGGCAAACTTGCCTTCATTGAAGACCACTGCCCTATAGTAAGAAGTACATTTGACTTGGTGGCCCAGTGAGCAAATCCATGCGTGCAGACACACACACACACACACACACTCTCTCTCTCTCTCAAACAGCCTCCCTGCTTGAAATGTACATTGATATTTCCTATTCTATTTTGTTCATTCCATACCAGTTTATTTAAAAAATATTGTAAGGACATTTTTCTGGGTAGAGTAGGTCCCTATGGCACTTGGTAGTCACCTAAAACTATATGTGGGATAAAGATTTACTGTTTTCCTTTCTGTTTCTCCCAAATTTTGACCTCTGTCTATCCCAGGCTTCCTGTAGATGCCATATGTAGTAATGATTCTGGAAAACAGCTGCAGTTGAGGCGTTAGAACTGCCTAGTGGCCCTTCTCCCAGTTATCCTACACCTAACACGCTGGACAGATCGTCAGGGGTGTGGTCTAAACTTATGGTTGCCTTTGTTTAGGAGACAGAGGTTATGCTGTCTGTATGAGAGGGTTGTGTGCCATCTTGGGATCTAGCAGTTTGTATAAGATTCAATTTGAAAGTTGCCTATAAATTTAGAATTCATCTGTAGAGGATTCAGAGAGTGAGAGAATTTTGTTATTCCTTTAGGAATATAGATTGGATCTTGAAGTGGAAGCCTTTTTGAGTCTCCTACTACAGATTAGAGAGATTTAAATTTTCATTTCTCTAAAAGAAGCATTTATAATGTTAGGTACTTAAGCATTGGAAGTCCTTCCCTTCTCTTTGCATTTGTATTTCTTATGCAAATACCATGTGTGAAATATCAGTTAAACTGCAGTTATGTGCAGGATGAAGGATGCTTTAAAATTTTTACCTCTATTTAAAATTAATCTTGAGGAAAAAGTTGCTATGGTGACTATAAATATAGGGTTGGTGTCTCCAACTTAGGAATGGGTTTGTGCTCTAACACTTCATTTTAAAATAAATTATTTGGAATGTTATTTTTTTCATAGAAACAATATTGTAAATAATGGATTTCAGATTCAATCAAAAAACTTACTTAAACCAGAAAGTAAGGAAATATTATATACTTTTGTCTTTATGAATATAAGGGAGTACTCATCCTCCTTACCCCCTACCCCCACCCTCAATGAGTTCTCATACCAAAAAAGGTTTAGCAGATGGTCTCTTTGACTGGCAATTTTTCTTACCTTATGGGACTTGAAATATAGTGTGTATTGAACCACATGGTGCTTTGGAGAATTAATTCATTCCTTCAGTAAATATTTACTCTGTATCTACTGTGTATAAGGTCTAGGACCTTGGGATGTGGCATTGAATAAAATGGACAACAGGGATGCCTGGGTGGCTCAGTCTGTTAAGCGTCTGCCTTAGGCTCAGGTTATGATCTTGGGGTGCTGGGATTGAGCCCCACGTTGGGCTTCCTGCTTGGTGGGGAGTCTGCTTCTCCCTCTCCCTCTCTGTCTCAAATAAATAAAATCTAAAAAAATAAATAAATAAAATGGACAACAATCCCTGTTCTAGTACATGCTAGTAGGGGTTGGGAGGTTAACCTCTAACTTAATGCACTGGGACTGGGGTAGAGGACCAGCATGCAGAAGCCTGCCTGTGTGGCTTGTTGCCTAATGGTAAACCAAACAACAGGAAGGGATGCTGTGGTTCTTGAAGCTTCTGCTCTGTGGACCCTGGCTCCCAAATTTTGACCTCTGTCTATCTGTTGTGCACTGGAACACCCCTTCTAAACATAAGATACTGAAGGTAGTCATGAGTTCATCTTTGTCTTCACAGTTTCAGGAGAGCCTAAAGCATTCATGGATTTGTAAATGTTTGACAACCCACTGGTAATGTAGTGTTCGCCAGTTTCTGTGGTGTAAATACTCTGCCGTGGCCTATTTCAAGAAGCCGATGTGACATCACTGAGTGTGGAGTTGGGAAACATAGTCCCATACCATCCTAGAGTTTTTCTACTGTACAGATGCAATGGACATAAAGGGTTTTAAGACCATACATATGAGATTACAGTAACGTAATTGAGTTTGAAGTAGTTACTACATTTGATTTTAATCTAATAAATTTGCACAATTTAATTTTTAATAATAACTCTGTTAACAGTGGACTTGTAAAAGTCCTGAGAATTTAACAATCAGTTCTTGAGAGCCAGAGTATTTGTCAGCTCCAACCTACAGGAGCACCACAATACCTTGCCTGAAATTCCTATGGCCAGCTATTAGAATCTAGATTTTTTCCGATTTTAGAAAGGTAATATGGAAGGTGTACCATAATACCTCCTCTGATGTCTGAGGCAGAACTCTGTAATCAGATCGTTGATATTTCTGTAGCAAAACATGTGAATATTCACCAATAGGTTGAGTAAATACATATAAATTTGTATTAGTATAGATTAGGTTTTGCCAGAAAATGTGCTTTCTTACAAACTTCTGAAGAAAAGGTTTGTTTCCAGAGCCTTTTTGATTTTGGAATTGTGGATAAGGCATTGTGAGGCTGTATTATTTGTTTGCAAATCAAGATTTGTTATTTGTGTTTGCTTTCTCAATATGAAAGAGAATAAACTCAGCGGGCTATCCTACTGGGATCATGGCTTCCCTGCACGAGATGCACAGAGCCCCTGTGTTTGTGTGGCTGGCTCTTCTTTCTAGAAGCCTCTTGCCCTGTGACTCCCTCCACCTTCCAGACTCATCCTGTGTGTCATTCTTTCTGCCCAGCTTCTTGGCCCCACCTCTCCCAGTGTTTCATCCCAGTAGATCCTAATTCTTCCTTTTGCTACACAACCTTCTCTTGCTGCTCTTTTTACCCAGTGTTTGCTGTATCCTGCCATGCACTGATGATACAGAGGCCACAAATTTTCGAGTCCAGCCCCATGAGCTCATACTTCAGGAAGTGGAATGGAACTTACAGCTGCCTCTGAACAGCGATTTCCAGCAGTGGAGATGCATTTCTACAAAATGCTTGGGATATTGATGTTTGTGTCTTTGCAAAGCTTCTTTTCTTTCCAGTACTTCAGGTGGATTGTAATCAGTTACTGCCCATTTCCTTGCACACCTCTCGTGTCTAGTTTATCAGTGAGCATATATCTTGAGGGGCTTCAGCTAGTGCTAGCATCCAGAAATAAAGCCACATTAGGGAACAGGAGGCAGTGAGCCAGTCTTCCTGGAGTGCCCATACATGCTGGGCACACAGATTTCCTGACTCTGTTAGAGTTTTTAAGGTTCCACTGGGACTGTTTGACACCAGGAACTCTGAATCACTAATTTCAGGGATTTTCCATTAATATTACCTTTTTATGAGGGGAAACTACTGAGTGAATTTAACTCGTATTTTGACAACATTATATAGAAGTTTAATTCAGCCTCTCTGCATGAATAGTATTAAAGATTTCACAATCTTGTTGTGCAATATTCTGTTTTATTCATTTATTACACTTCAAGACATGCCACAGTTTGTGAAGTGACTTTTTTCCCTCATAAATTACCACTTGCCTAAGTGTAGTTCACTGTCTGACAGTACTGAATCAGGTCAGTTTTTAGGTGGCAGCAATTTATAAATAATGTTCTTTTTCCAAAGAAAGAGCAACATCCTGTTAATGATTTGTTTACATGAAGTTTGTTTTTATTTCTGGCAATTTTGATGTTAATTGTCTAATCAGATTTCTGTTTTAAAATAAATACTTATTTGACCAGTTTTTGAGTTTCTATTGTTCTCTCTTGTAGGGTAGTATATAAAGATGTAAGAACTGTTTTTAAATGTCCCAGCAATAGTCTTTTCTGCATTTGCTGTTATGCCTTTAGTATGGTCTGTGGGGTCTCTTTTGTGTGAGAGTGATTTTTATTGTCTGAGCAGTTCCCAGCTTCTGGGTCATTAAGACAGTGCCAACATTTTTTATGGTTTCAGAGATAAAACTGTTGATGAGGAGTGTGGACCCCACAGCAGTCACAGTCTGGGTTGGTCTGCCATCGAGGATGTGAATACCCAGTGTCTCCTTGGCTTGCCTTTCCCGTGATAACTTTTCTGGTACTATTCTTACTTTTTGCATTGTGGTCTCTCTTACCTTTTCTTTCAGTCCTTTGGTCATTCATATTGTTATGTTTTAAATTTCCTGTGTCCTGTCCAAGGTATTGACTATGTTGACTTCCTCAGAGGAGAACAGGGTGATGTTCCGAGACCACTGTGCCCTCCCAGAGGGATCAGAATTCAGGATTCCACAGTGGTGTTGGGTTTTCTGGTGTGGACACTGTCTTCTAAAAGATTGCGGGAGGTTTTTAGGACATTGTCCAAGGAAATGTGATGATCAATGGGAAATAATGGTTCTGTCCTATATTTCCTTACCATGTCTCTATGTAGTTTTTCTAATAATATCTTTAGGGGGCACCTGGGTGGCTCAGTCAGTTAAGCGTCTGCCTTCAGCTCACGTCATGATCCTGGGGTCCTGGGATTGAGTCCCACGTCAGGTTCCCTGCTCAGCGGGGAGTCTGCTTCTCCCTTGCCCTGCCCCCCACTCGTGCTCTCACTTTCTTTCTGAAATAAATAAATAAAATCTTTAAAAAAAAGTCTTTAGAAAATTGAATGCTTGACCATCTAATGAGCTAAGTCCTTATTCCTCATGGCTCCTTGATAGCCTTATGGTGTTTGAGACACACTGGCATTGGGAAGACATACGGTACCACTCCATTACTCCTTCCATAGATTGTGGGGGTGATTGTTAATGCAGCCTTACTTTTCTCCAGATTTTCTTATGTTTAGTAAATTTATGAGTCATTGTAGACTTGAAGACATGGTAAGACTCAGTGATTTAAATACCTTTTAATATATATTTATATACTTGAGGAGGGCAGTGAAAACTCTCTGAATAGTTTAAATATTTTTATGCTATATTGAAGATCTAGTCATTGGCTCTGATTTATGGAAATGCAGGTTTTAACTAGGGATTGAACTGAATGCTGTGATAGACACCAAAGTGAATTAGTGTTAAAGAACCTCGGATGGGTTATTTTTGGAACGTTTCATTGTCCTTTTGTCTTCAGAATGCCCTACCCTTTCATTGTCACATTGTTTTCAAACACTTAGCAACAACACTAACTTGATTCATGTACCAACAACTGGTTAGGGTAATTGTCCAGCAGGTTTAGTTTCTGTGAATGAAAAGTGTTTTTGTACCAATACCAAGAAAACACTGAGCATTTTGAATTAATTGTGGTCAGATTTGGCTTTTTAAAACCTAAATATATTTTCAGGATACTGCAAATTGAATATTAGCTTTTAAAATTTCTTTTTCTTTTTCTTTTTCTTTCCTTTTTTAAGTAGGCTCCACACCCAGTGTGAAGTCCAATGTAGGGCTTGAACTCATGACCCTGAGATCAAGACCGGAGCTGAGCTCAAGAGTCAGATGCTTAAAATTGTTTTACGTTAACATTGCTCCTCTTTAATGTCTGTTGCTGTCCTTAGTCATGTAAGATAGTGGAAAAAACCCCTTTCATTGCATGGACTGTCTCATAACTCTTTTTGTAGCCCTGTTACAGGAAATAGCCAGTCCTCTCTGTCCTGCAGGCTCTGGATTTGGCATGTACTGAGGCAGCATTCTCTGATAAACCGTTTGGCCCCTTTCCCAGCCCCTAGCATTTTTGTTTCCGTGCTAGAAGCTGTTCTTTTTCTTCTTCTTGTTTTCATTCTCCCCATCTTTACCTGTTTCTACTCATGCCATTAGACTTCCTTAAGACTTACAGAGAAGAAATGTAGGAATGTGTTCAAAGCAGCTAGTAATGTATCGTTTTTCTAAATTGTTAAATAATATTTTTGCTGAACTTAATATTATTTTAAGCCCTGAGTATCTTGCCTAGTAATACACTTAGTCTTCAAAATAAACAGAATATGGGGATCCTCATGAAGACAGCCCCATCCACTACCACCACTCCTGCTACCCTGCTGCCCCAGTTCGTGCGCCCACTGGCTGTGGGCTTGTGGTTTTGCTTAGCATTTACACGTACGGACTCAGGTTTGCTCATGACAACCGCATGAGTTTTATAACAACTTCACAAGGTCGGCATTACTATCCTCTCCATTTTTTTTTTTACTTTAACATGGAGGCTAACTTGCCCAGGGCCACCCAGCTAGTTAGTGGTAGAGTTTGTATTTGAACCAATGGCTCCCAGACTTCAAAGGCTGCCCTCTTAGCTTTCTTCTGCCACTCTGCATCCTTGAGGGTTGCTCTTCATTCTGGTTCACCCACATTGACTCCTTTCCAGATTCTCACAGCTTTCATACCACTTTGGTATTTCGATACCTCCAAACACTGGCGGTTGTTGCTGTCTAGGGAAATCATCCTCTAAAAACTCCCCTTGTGGGCTTGGTTGAAATTGAAATGCAGTTTCTCATCACATGCAGGAGAATGAAACTGGACCATTTCCTTACACCACACACAAAAATAGACTCCAAATGGTTGAAAGACCTCAATGTGAGACAGGAGTCCATCAAAATCCTAAAGGAGAACACAGGCAGCAACCTCTTCGACCTCAGCCGCAGCAACTTCTTCCTAGAAACATCGCCAAAGGCAAGGGAAGCAAGGGCAAAAATGAACTATTGGGACTTCATCAAGATAAAAAGCTTTTGCAAAGCAAAGGAAACAGTCAACAAAACCAAAAGACAACTGACAGAATGGGAGAAGATATTTGCAAATGACATATCAGATAAAGGGCTAGTATCCAAAATCTATAAAGAACTCATCAAACTCAACACCCAAAGAACAAATAATCCAATCAAGAAATGGGCAGAAGACATGAACAGACATTTCTCCAAAGAAGACATCCAAATGGCCAACAGACACATGAAAAAGTGTTCAATATCGCTCGGCATCAGGGAAATCCAAATCAAAACCTCAATGAGATACCACCTCACACCAGTCAGAATGGCTAAAATTAACAAGTCAGGAAATGACAGATGTTGGCGGGGATGCGGAGAAAGGGGAACCCTCCTACACTGTTGGTGGGAATGCAAGCTGGTGCAGCCACTCTGGAAAACAGTATGGAGGTTCCTCAAAAAGTTGAAAATAGAGCTACCATATGATCCAGCAATTGCACTACTGGGTATTTACCCCAAAGATACAAAAGTAGGGACCCGAAAGGCTACGTGCACCCCGATGTTTATAGCAGCAATGTCCACAATAGCCAAACTGTGGAAAGAGCCAAGATGTCCATCAACAGATGACTGGATAAAGAAGATGTGGTATATATATACAATGGAATATTATGCAGCCATCAAAAGGAATAAGATCTTGCCATTTGCAACGACGTGGATGGAACTGGAGGGTATTATGCTGAGCGAAATAAGTCAAACAGAGAAAGACATGTATCATATGACCTCACTGATATGAGGAATTCTTAATCTCAGGAAACAAACTGAGGGTTGCTGGAGTGGGGGGTGGGGTGGGAGGGATGGGGTGACTGGGTGATGGACACTGGGGAGGGTATGTGTTCTGGTAAGCGCTGTGAATTGTGCAGGACTGTTGAATCTCAGATCTGTACCTCTGAAACAAATAATGCAATATATGTTAAGAAAGAAAAAAAGAAGAAGAAGAATGTAGCAGGAGGGGAAGAATGAAGGGGGGGAAATCGGAGGGGGAGAAGAACCATGAGAGACAATGGACTCTGAAAAACAAACTGAGGGTTCTAGAGGGGAGGGGGTTGGGAGGATGGGTTAGCCTGGTGATGGGTATTGAGGAGGGCACGTTCTGCATGGAGCACTGGGTGTTATGCATAAACAATGAATCATGGAACACTATATCTAAAACTAATGATGTAATGTAGGGGGATTAACATAACAATAAAAAAATTAAAAAAAAAAAAAAAAAAAAAAAAAAAAAAAAAAAGAAATGCAGTTTCTCATGGAATTTGGGGTGTTTACCATCTCATGGCAGCCTGCCGAGTGCCTTCTGAAGCTGAGCATTTGTACTGAGAGGTAACATCGCAAATGGCTATTTTGTTATTCTGTTGGATGTAAATGTTTAGGGAAGGCTGAGTTTATTTGAGAAGTGACACACTTTGGGAAGGTGTGTCTCTTGGCTCTTCTCTTTTAGGTCTCCCTTTACAGGAAGACTTGTGGCTCTCCTTTTCCTTGATGTGGTCATCCTTTAATGACCCCTCTGCTTGTTGGCCATGATGGAGGTTGTATGCTGGACAGTGTCATGCAGTGATTCGGGGCAAAGCCATTGGCTTCATGTACACGTGGGCAATTCCACCACTTGGACGTGGTGGTAGACCACCACCAGTTACCTTAGCCCTCTGTGTTTCCAGTTTCCCTGGGTATTAAATGGATATGATGGTAGTACTCTTTGTATTTTGAGGGTTAAATAAGGTAATGTGTAAAAGGTCTAAACACAGGGGTGGTAAGAAATGTTAGCTACTCCCATTAGTATTACTCAGCTGCTATTAGTGCTTCTGCTATATTCATGATCACATTTTTAAATAGGATTTTTGTGTTAATCGATGTAGAGGGATTCCTTGTTTCTAGGTTTTAACGTTGAATATATAGTAAAATGGGAAGACAGAACAGAAAAACTAACAGGAATATTTTAAAGTAAAAATAAAGAGAATTTGAGGCTATTTAGAAGAGATTTCTAGTCAGCTAATAGGTATCTTTGTGCTATCAGAGTGATGTAAAAGAATTTAAGAAATGTGTATTGATATTTAATTGAATATCAGAAAATGTGTTTTTAATTCTTTCTTCATTCTCTTAGAGCAGGGCTTTGTGAACCTGCTGAAACTATATCCAGATTTCAGTGCCTCTATGCATTTTTTTTCTGTGAAGGTTCATGCCTTTGTTAAAGTAACAAAGTGGTCTAAAACTAGTATGTCCCACAATTCTTGGCACATACTTGGCATAGGGTATGAAAGAATGTAAATGAAGCAGGTGATGAACCATAGCCTTCTAAGCAGGTGCAGAATTGTCTAATCAAAAATGAAAGTTGTGGCACCGATGGGGGGAAAGTGGAAACCAGAGGCTAGAGGCGCCAAGGACTGCAAGAATATGAGCTGGCTCTTATTTTGCATTAATCTGCTGTTTCCTAGGCTCAGCCTCTTTCAAGAATACTTTTGGCTAGAGAGAATGATAAGATCTGGATCGTAGAGTGTTGAGAAGTGGGAGGACTATGACATGGGTAATTGGTATCATTCCTTGAACTAAGGTACAAGCCACAATCTCCTTCTCTCTTTTTGTAGGCTGTGAAAATAGCTTGATTTTCTGGGTATAAGCACAGGGGTGAGGTTGGGGAATGATACCCAGAGGACTTGTAGTATATTAGTTACTTGTATTAACTTGCCTACACTTTTCAAAGGGATTGCAAAATAGATATAATAAGTGATAGTAATTCACCATGTATTTGTCAGGGCACCTTTTAGGCGGGAGCAAAAAATTAATGAAATAAGACCCTTTCACAAGAGAATCAATTGTTTACAGAATCCTCATCTGTTAAGACAAGCCTACTGTTGTGAAGATGAATTTATCTGGTTAGTGCTACTTGAACAAATATTTGCATGTCTATTCAGATCATCAGTGAAGTAAAAATTAAGTTTATTCATATTTTAAGATATTTAAATATTAAAATATCCTTATTATTGAAATTATTTTAGTACTGGTGTAAAATAACTAGGTCCTACTTGTTGAAAATATGTATTGATGTGACCTTCCTGAGAATGTTTTAATATGCCTCCTTTATAGTATTTAAATACTACTCGTCCCTACTCATGATACTTTTACTTTCCTAGTTTCTGTGAAACCATGTTGCCTTGAGTTTGCTTAACATTCTTTTGTCAGTTCTTCTCAAATATCTTCAGAAGTGGAATTGGAGGGAAGGAAGAGAAACCTCCAGCCTCAGCTTTATTCAGGTTTTTTGTACATGCTCCACATTCAGACTGGGGTCCTTAACTAAACTCATGGCTTCAACTACCACCCACATGCTGACATTGCTCCATTATATTTCTTTAGCCATGAACTTGCCTTTGCATGATAGACTCCCATTTCTAGTTCTCTCCTGGGAATTGGGTACTGAATATATGAGAGCTTCACCTCAGAGTGAATGTATCATTTTTTGGTCCCAAACTTCTTTTCCTTTTGCTTGCTCTCTGCCCAACCACCCAAGCCACAAACCTAGACATTTTGGATTGATCCCCTCCTTCATAGTACCAGCCCAACCATGTACCAAATCCTTTTAAATAAGTCTCAGTTCTGCATTTTAATAATTATACATTTTACATCTCTCTTCACTCCGCTGCCTTTCCGTTCCTCTAGGCTCTCATGACTTCTTCATTGTTGGATTAAGGAGCTGTGTTTACGCTCTGGTCCTTTCTTCATAGTCCTTGAAACCTGCAGAATAAATGCAAATTAAACTGGTATGCATTCAAGGATGCCCCACAGTTTTTAGGATTAAAGTTCATAGGATTTAACTTAATACCAATGCCCTTCATCTTCCTCTGTTGATAACCTCAGTCTCTTGAAACTCTCAAATAATAATAATAGGTGACATTTATTGAGTACTTGCCATTTGCAGAACTGTTGTGTGCAGTTTGTCAGGATTAAATCAGATACGCAACAAACCTATCAGTACTGAGACCTAGAATAATAATAGGTGACATTTATTGAGTACTTGCCATTTGCAGAACTGTTGTGTGCAGTTTGTCAGGATTAAATCAGATACGCAACAAACCTATCAGTACTGAGACCTAGAATGTTGGAGCTGCCCTGGGTCATACAACTGGTGAATCACCTCTCTGAGCCTGACTCATTTTGGGGAACCAGTTCAACATTGGCAGCCTCATGGTAATGGAGTGAGTGGAGTGCCCTGCAAACACCAACATGAACAGGTCTCCACCTCCAGTGTCCCAGGTCATGGATGGGGTCGTTTCTTGCGTGTGAGAAGTAAATGAAAGGAAAGCGGAGGCTTTGGCTTTCCTCGGAATATATTTTCATCAAAATTAAGGTTTCCAAACTCTTTGGACTTGGCTACCTACATCCATTAGATGGTACTAGATTTCAAAAGATTTGCATTAAGTTTCAGTATGAAAGTGATTTGTGGATTGGGGAAAATGCTTAACTTGCTATTTCTTTTACCTGTCAAATATGAGGGAGAAAGGATTGACACACAATTAGTATTTTTTCTGTGTTCACTCAAAAAAAAAAAAATTGCTAAAACAGGTTATACAAATGAAGAGTTGTTAGAAAGAATTTCATTATTTAGTTACTTTCTGAATAAACCTGCCAGTTGATTAAAATGAGCCTAATTTAATCAGCATTGTGTTGCATACTGAAGATAATTTAGGCTAATGTCAAGGACACCTTTATCTTTCCTTTGTAGAAGGTATTGAAATAATGAGTATAGCAAAAAGGAGTCAGAAAATGTTTGAAGTTTTTCATCTCTGCCTCTGGGTGGATATTTAAAAATCACACTTATCCTTTTTGCATGCAAATTAAACAAAGGCATTTTGTAATGTAACATTATCGTTATATTTTACAAAACAAATTTATTGAACTTTGATCTTTTGCTAATATTGGCTTGTGGTTGTCAGAATGAATAGTGACTTTTTATTATGCATCAGCGTAAACTGAACTTTCATTCAGAACTTTGAGCGAACAGAACTAGTAGGTTTTTATGCACCTTCCTTGGAAAAGAAATCACTGTTAAACAGCAACTCCTGTTTCTTCCAGCTTGCTTTTCTGAGGCACTTTTTTCTCCCATATCCCCTCCCACTCCCCAAAGTCTTAATAGAGTCATCTGAATTCCTTTCTTCTTTTGCAGCAGTTAAATTCTCTTTTTCTGATGATGCTCTTAGATGGAAGCTAAGGTATCAGTGGGGGTTGGTTCAGATCGTGAAGTCAGCAGTTAAGGGATTACTAACTCCCTAGTGAGTTCCCTATACAAATGCTAAGTTGCCTTGGAAACAAGGCTAGTTATTTGAGTTGGAAATATTATCTTGTCTTTAAATGCCAGAGAGGATGATTTGCTTACACCTCTGTTGCATCCTCTTTCGGTCTAACATTGTGTTGAGATGTTTTCTGCTTATCTACTTCTGGGACTGATTGATTGACTGGAGCCACAGCCAAGTTTTCTTTTCTCCTGCTTTTAATTTTAAACATGATTTGCAACATTTAGAACTAAGGAAGTGATCCTTCTAATTTCTATTTTAGGACGGGAAGTTTTCCACTACTGATTGCCAAAAAAATAAAGTATTATATATAGTTCACCAGATTTGACTGGCAAGAAATTTTAGTGATGAGTCATTTGTCTTATGTTCAACAATGGAATCAGTGATGGGCTGATTAGACAAAGTATGTGATTGTCTAAGTTCTGTGAGATGGTGCTACTTGATGAAAGACTGACTGGGGCTGATTGCGCCTGTGTGCCTAAAAGCGCCTGTGCCAACTACAGCACAGGGCTGTGTGTGCGAGGTGGTAGGAGAATGCAGTAGCAGCTGGAGGCTTACGTTGGACGACTCCTTTTCTCTGGTGCAAACATTTGTAATTTGCTAGCTATATGGTAGAAGGAGGAGCTGGGGGTGGTGTGGGCATCTTGAGACAAGGTTTTCAAGTCAGTGGAACAGGCCCTGGCTTGATTTACCTGGCTCACTGAGGTGGTAACCTGTAAGGCACCTTCCTAACCAAAGGGCTCAACCCTGCTTTGGTGGACTCACCAAATGGAGGCAGAAATCCAGATGCACAAGAGGGCAGGGCAGGAGCCTCTTAACCTTCTAAGACTCTGTGGTCTTGCGCAGTGTAATTATGGTGCTGTGTTTCTGGACTGAGGAATCACATCGGCAGCTTCTCAACCCTTGGGCCTCTGGGTCAGGAGTTGGGGAGATTGGAGCGTGGTGACAGACTTGGGAGTGAAGGGGGCAATGACTCGTCTTTGTGGGACAAAAATCATTGTGCTCAGTAAAGCTCAGGTAACATCGTGATTGGTGCTGTGGGTTTTGGTTACAGTTTAGAGCAAGGCATTGAAAGGCTATGTGTGTATGGTTTTGGCTTGTCTCATTATGCCCTATTTCCTCCATGATGTTGGACTTTGATTAATGAAACTTTTTTTTTTTTTAATTTAGATCCCCAATTTCCGGATTATGGCATTCATAGAAGAAGTTACTCTTGAGGGAGCCTGTCATTTCCCATTCATTAATGCATCTGTTCCTGAGTATTATTCCTGAAAAGCTGTTTGTGAATCAATATGTAACACATATTAATAGTTGAGCATTAAATTGTCTACAGATTGAAACACCTTGCTGTTGAATCTATTTCCACATCTTACCTGCTTTTAGGTAGATATATGTTGGAAGGGTGGTGGAGTGGTAAGGTGGGGAGGGCACTGTAGGTGAGGAACAGCTGCCTATAAAATCTCAAGCTATGGGGCTGGCAGTTGGTGTGGATTTGAGGTCCGTTCTCATGGAACAGAGTAGGGCGGGGGCTCCTGTCATAGCCAGTATGAAAGGTGGCTAGCTTTCAGTGTGCTCATGTCATTTTAGAGTTCCTTGCTAAGCTTTGGGTCTTTTTTTTTTTTTTCCCCCATCAGACAAAATATACTTAATTCTTGAAATGCTGATGAAGCACAGAATTAATCTAGTGAATGTAACATTTAAAGTTTTTCAATGGCAAGCTTGAGATGCTCCGTCTGTAGTGACTTAGTTTTCATTGGTATAGCTTGTATTACTACTATTACAAAACATCATTGGCTCAAACATATTCTTTTACTGTTGTTCTGCTTACTCATCCAGTAAAACAGTAGCTCTGTTTAAAGGAGTTTTTAATGAACCATGATAGCAAATAGGGCTCAGAGAATGACTGAGGATTTAGTATTGTCTCTATGTCATTAACATAAATTCAGTCATCAGAAAGCTTACAAATTGATTTAATAGTTTTTCTCCCCATGTCTATATAATAATTAGTTATTACATCATTACATTTGATTCTGAGGTTCATATAGCTTCTTTCCTGGTTTTACCTACTGTCATCTCTTTGAGAGAAAGCTGCATGTGTTCATGATAAAAATCATAAGAAATGCTGCCTCCTCCAGTTTGGAGTCAACCTATCTCTCTGTGATTAGCCAATCTCAGAGTTATTTTGCTTTATCTTACTGTGCAATCTTACTTTTTATTAACACTTAAACAGTAGTGTAACGTAGTTGTAACTTCATGGACGGGTACAAATGAAACAGTGGCACTTGGTGCTGGGGATGGGAGGGAGGGGGTTTACATTATATATGACAAGTGGGTCAGCTAGCTTATGGCTACAGCATTTGCATATTTTCATTGTGGTTTGCGGTTGACATACTCAAGGCTATTAGTTGAACATTAATCTTAAATTGGGAATCTAATTAGTCTGAAGGCTCAGTGGGTGATCGAGTGTATCATCCTGAGGGACAGCAGAATTAAATCCCAGCTCTGAAATATAAGCTGGGGAGTGTCATAGCTGAATATGTTTCACTGTGATTTCCAGATGATGCATAATACCTTTTTAGGTATCTACGACTTTTTTAAAGGTCGCTATTAGCTCTTGTGGGACAGGTAGAGGTGTGTGATGGTATTGGTCTCCTTGGTTGTGCCGGTAGCAATGGGAATGTCTTGCCCTCTTCTACATGATGTACTGTTTGAAACGGCACTATTAAATATTTACCTCATTAGATTCCTTGCTTATGTGTAGATTACACACTATGCTAATCTATATAATCATGCTGCTATCTGGTAATTCTCCTTTTATAGATGTGCTATAGGTTATTAAGTGTGCTGTATGGGAGACAGCTATAAATGAAAGGTTTTGTTTTGTTTTGTTTTGTTTTTGTTTTTCAAGAGATGGATGAAGGGAAATTCCGGAACCGAAGTACTTGATGTACTTTGACATGTTTTAAAAAGTACATCCCTGAGTGAAAGGGAAAAAGTGGAGCTATTGATATGTGTGATCCTAATTGTAGAAATTCACAGATTGACCTGTGGGAAAGAAAAGGCAGTTTTGGAATATGAGAGTTTAGAATTGTATGTTTTGGAACAGTATCACTTCAGTCATAAAATACATGTGTCTTCAACCACTTGATTTTTCTTATTTTTAGAAACTTATTGCACTGTGCTGCAGCTCTCACATTTGTACTCCATTTTCTTTCTGTCGCATTTATTCTTTTAGGCAGATTTGCCCATGAAATCTCCCTCCTGTTGCTCAGAGGTATGTGTTACATGATGCTGTCATTATTTTGGGGCATCATCATCATCATACTGCTGTGGCAGGAAGAATATTGAAAAATGTGGCAAACATAGAGAGTTCCCCACTGGAAGCACAATCAAGTGCATTTTCTCTTTTGCATTTCTTGCTGATTTTGTTTTGATACTATAAACCAAATGATTCAGGGGAGTCTGGCTTCCTCATTGAGGCCACTCTTGTTCCATAGGTGAAAAGAGAGTCTTCAAGCTCATTGTGGTTTTTAGTATTTTTCCACAAGCCAAAGACCTTCTCCAGGGCTGACAGTGGTGATGCCTTTGTAAAGAAGTACAAGTCTTTATTTCAAAGTCACACAGTTTGGTATATTAAGGTTGAGTATGCAAAGGACATTCCCGAGACCCATCATAATCAGTTTCCTCTGGATATGTTCAGCCTGCATATGAACGAAATTAAGAGACAGAGGGACGATTCAAGGGCTGTGGCAGTGACATGGCTTCTGAGGCTGTGTGGGGCCTGAACCTAGCGGGACCTGAGGTCTCACTTGGTCAACTACTTAAGTCACCTGCCATTTTCCTGGAGGAAGAGACAGAATCTACAAGATCTTTTGATGGTTTTAAAAGCTCTTCTGATTAAGACCAAGTGATGATATCACCAGCCTGGAATTATTTAAAATTATCTTGGTTTCCCTCAGATATATTCAGAAAATTTTAGGTAGTGGTATCAAAGTTATGTTAATTTGGTCAGGTGGATTATTACCTTTGGTTAATCAAGAATGAACGGAATCCTATTCAGAGACTCTGGATGATGATAGTCTGCAGCTTCCCAGTGCCTGTGCTGTCAATGTGTTAGATGTTCCGGGGGCGGGAGGTTTGGGAGAAGAAGGATCTTTTAAGTTGGATAGATTTGATTTCCAGTTCTCAGATGCATTCTGTACTTATTTATAGTTAAATTCTGGTCATATTAATCTCTGAGTCTCAGGTTTCTGTGAAGTGAAATATAAAAGCTGCTCCATTTTTGTGTGAGGAGTTGAGGGGAGGATGTAGAGCACCTGCAAAAGAAGTTCTTTTTGTGGTTATTGTGATGTTGAATTTTTCTAGCAAAGCTTCTCTCTCTCTCTCTTTTTTTAAAGGTTTATTTATTGGGACGCCTGGGTGGCTCAGTTGGTTAAGCGTCTGTCTGACTTTGGCTCAGGTCATGATCTTGGCGTTCCTGGGATAGAGCCCGTGTCGGGCTCCCAGCTCAGTGGGGAATCTGCTTACTTGTCCCTCTCCTTCTGCCCCTCCCCCCGCTCACTTGCTCTCTCTCTCAAATAAATATTTATTTACTTATAATTGTACTTAATACTAAATAAGTATTATAAAAATATTTATTTGAGAGAGAGAGAGCGGGAGCACATGAGCCAGGGAGAGGGGGCAGAGTAAGAGAGAATCCTGAAGCAGACTCCCCGCTGAGCACATTGCCAGAGCTGGGCTCTATCGCAGGACCCCTGAGATCATGACCTGAGCCAAAATCAAGAGCTGGCCACTTAACTGGACTGTCAGGCGCCCTTGTCAAGGGTCCTCCTTTCCTTTTCTTGCCACGCCCCCACCATTGTTGGTGTGTGGGAGAGCTTTGCCTCAGTCTTCAGTTACTCTTGGAACTGATCCTCAGATTTACAAAAGTATGTATTTATCAACCAGCACAATATAACTTAAAAATAGCTAATGGTAAATGTGTGCTTATTGTGTTCTGAAAGTGGATATACCCTATCTCTTTATTTGTCACAACAGCTCTAGGAGGGTAGGCAAGGGCGCTCTATTTGTTTTCTCTTGCTGCCATAACAAATTACTACAAACTATGGCTTAAAACATCACAAATTGATGAACTCACAGTTCTGTAGGGTAGAAGTCTGACATGGGTCTCACTGGGCCAAAATCAAGGTGTGAGCAGAGCTCTGATCCTTTCTGGAGGTCCTAGGAGAGAATCCATTTCTTTGCCTTCCAGAGGCCCCTTACATTCCTTAGCTCATGGCTTCCTTTCATTTTCAAAGCCAGCAACGTAGCATCTCTCTAATCATTGTCACATTTCTCCCTGACCAGCTGGGAACCAGCTGGGAAAGGTTCTCTACTTTCCCAGATTTGAGTGATCAGATGTCCGCCTCCCCAGGATAATCCAGGATAACCTCTCTAGTTTAAGGTCTTCGATCTGAATCATAGTTTTAAAGTCCCTTTTGCCATGAAAGGTTAACATCCCCGGGTTCTGGGGTTTGGGGCATAGACAACAAGGGGCATTATTCTGCTTACCACCACCACCTTCCTCTTTTTTGTGATGAGGACTATAAGACAGAGATGGTAGAGAGGCCAGTGGATTTACCAACACCCATCTACGAAGTACGATCAGAGCTATTTTTTTTTTTTTTAAGATTTTTTAATTGATTTATTTGACAGAGAGAGAGACAGCGAGAGAGGGAACACAAGCAAGGGGAGTGGGAGAGGGAGAAGCAGACTCCTTGCTGAGCAGGAAGCCTGATGAGGGGCTCGATCACAGGACCCTGGAATCATGACCTGAGCCGAAGGCAGCTGCTTAACCGGCTGAGCCACCCAGGCGCCCCGATCAGAGCTATTTTTGATTGGAGGTCTGTTTGATTCGGAATCTTATGCTCTTAGACGCCTTGCTACACACAGCTCTGGGCTTTCAGCACATAATTTTACCCATTAAAGGGGCTACCCTCTATCCCAGTGATTTATGAGTGTTTGCACGTGCTGTTTTAAAAATAGCTTGAAAAAAATAAAAGCAGTTTGGAGGGTTCTGATGTTTCAGAGAGTTAAAATGATTTTTCCTGAGGTAGGTGAGGAATGTATGGGCAAGTTTGGAGTTTATTTGAATGTGGGTTTATCTATAATTGTGGGTGTTACCCTAAATTCAACATGTCTGTTCTCATGGAGATTTGATGGATGAATGGATTGGAAGAGAGATTAAGTCATAACTATTGAAAGTAAAAATGAACTTTCAAAAATGATCTACTTCATGGACAGCAGTGAAGATTCCATCTGTTAAGATATGGATATGAGTCATGTTTCACAAATTTAAAAGCAGACATTTCCTTTATTTTTTGAAGGGCATGATAGAGATTTTTAATATGTGATGTTTTGTGAAGGTCTCGTTTTCTTTTGCTGTGCTACTATATACATTCTTGTAGAGTAGATTTTCTAAAATTATATACCCTTCCCAATTTAACACAAAATTACTTCATATCTGCACCTGGCACTTAAATTTTGGTTTAAAAGAAAGCTGTGGAAATTGTATGTTATTGGCATATTGCAAATCACCAACTGTGATTCTGCCACTGAAATTCAAACAGCATTTGTTCATGACACAGTCCAGATTTCATAATACTTGTGTTTTCTAAAAATGCTGGAGATAATTATTGAAACTAATATATATGTATAAGTTCTTCCATGTGTGGCATTTAAAGACACATTCTTTGTAATTTGTAATCTCCATTCTCAGTTTGCAGAAAGGACTTGATTCTTGAGAAAACACACCAATGTAAAAAGTTAATAACAAAACTTGCATTGCATTTGCTTCCAATTAAACACCAAGTGTCAGAACTTAATATCTTCAAAATCCATATTAAGCCACACACCTTGTGAGAAGTCTGATGATATTAAAATCAAGTATGGAAATTCAAAATCTCAGTGAAGAGCTTGAAATAGATATTGGTAGTTTATCAGGGTTACCAGGGTACCTTGACTCTTCGTTTTATTTCCCAAATTGAAAATTGTAAATTGGATGTTACTGTGGATGGATGAGCATTCTAGTGCAGGATTATCGAACTATGGCCTAAGGGTGAAATTTGGTCCATCACCTGCTTTGTAAATAAAGTTTTATTTAAACCTAGTTATGCTCGTTTATTTATGTATTGCCAGTGGCTGTTTTTGTGCTACAATGGCAGAGTCGAATCGTTGTGACAGAGGCTGCATGGATTGCAAAGCTCCAAAAATATTTACTGTTTGGACCCTTCAGAACTTTACTGACTGCTCATCTAGCCGAATGTCTGTTACTAACCCTGGGAGTTGTTCCCAGTCAATGTCAGATAAACAGGCTGATTTTATTTCTGTTTATGGAAACTTCAGTGCATACATACAAACACCTTTCTGTTATTTATAACTGCTAAGGATTTCTTTTCCCACTTATGTTGCTTATTATAAGGTTGAGTGGCCCAGCTATTCATCCTACTTTAATTTCTTCTTACTGCTTAGCCTCCGTCCACGTTGTTTAAACAGCCAATTATAGATGATGCCACAGCAGGGTTCTGAGCTTCCTGTTGTGTACATGTCTCTGTGACCTTATGATGGTTTTCTTTTTTGTCTTATGAATTGATTGACAATATATAAATGTTCATGGAAATATCATTTGTTCAAAATGACAAAACCATCTATGAAATGAGGATTGTAATTATAAATGCTTCTCATGTTCTGTAAATTTATCATACCATCCTTTAACTGATAGGACTTTTAGCATTGGAGAAGCTTGAATTAGAGGTAGGTAGGAGTGGGTTTTTTTGGGTTAGTTATGGTTCTGCTTTCCTTGGAATGCTTCGTTTAGTTTACTAGGCATAGGGTTGTAATGTGAATGACCAAGGTGGTGTTGGCCCTTGGAACTTTATTACTCTGAGATTTTAAAGTGCTATCACTGTTTGGTTATCAGAAGAAATAGATGGAATTTTAATTTTCATGTTATTTTGTAATGCTGTATTATGAAAGTTTAATTTTGAAATACTTTTATACTTGAGACAAGTTGCAAAAATAGTTGCATATACCCTTCATCCACCTCGAATATAAAATCTGACATAACTATAATACAATTATCAAAGGTAGGAAACTAGTAACATTGAGTAAATACTGTTAACCAATCTACAGCCCTCATTTAAGTGTTGCTTCTTTTCTACTGGTGTCCTTTTTCTAGTCCACGATCCAGGCAAGGACCTCATGCTGCCTGTAATTCTTTTTTCTCCTCTGTCTCTTCCAATTTACACAACTTCATCAGCCTTTCTTTTGTTTTCATCACTTTAATATTTTTAAAGAGTGTGAGTTATTTTATAGATTGTCCCTCAACTTGGATTTATCTGATGTTTTCTCATGATTAGATCAAAGATATGCATTTTTATCAGGAATACCACCAAAGTAATTTTATGTCCTTCTCCGTGCATTTTATCAGAGGGTGATATGACTCATTACTGGTGATGTTAACCTTGATAAAGTGGTGTCTGCCAAGTTTCTCCCCTGCAAAGATACCATTTTTCTCTTTTTAATGAAAAAGTATTTTGTGGGGAGGTACTTTGAGATATGCAAATACCCTGTTTCTTGTGATATGCTCACCCAATGATTTTAGCTTCCATTGGTGATTTCACCTGCAGCAATTCTTGCTGTGGAGATTGCTTGGTGATGTCTTCTATTTCCATCATTCCTTCTCTTTTTATTAAATCGAATGCTACAGTATGGAAGAGCTATCTATTTCCACCGTTAATTATTTCTTCAATTATTTATTTGTATCATTATGGCCTTACAGATATTAGGTTTGTTTTTGGGTTAAAATCCAATTGTATCATTATTGACTTGTTTATGAGTTGTCCCAGCTTTGGCCATTGGGAGCTCCTTTGGGTTGACACCTGATTCCCTTTGATGTGCCTCTTTCACTTTGGAGTACTCTTTACCTTTTAACATCAAAGGTGTTCCAGGCCCATCATATATTTTCTCTGCCCCAACCCTGGAATTAACTATTTTTTTAAGGAGCCCTTGTTTATTTATTGGAAAATGGTAACAGAAACCAAGATCTGGGCGCTTGTGTTCCTTCATACTGTATGTGGTTGCTTCTAGGACTTCTCAGTGGGGGGGGGGGAGCTAAGAACCACATATGCATTAACATTCATCCATACCTATCTATCTGTCCACTTACCTACCCACTTATAAAAAAACACATGTTCATATTGATGCCTCTAATTTTAATCTAATATCACAGAGTTTATTTCTTTATTTGTAACTTCTGTTTCTGACAGGGAGAATTTTGATTCTCATTATCCAAAATATTTTTCTTTTTCAATCATTCCTGGTGTGTGTGTGTGTGTGTGTGTGTGTGTGTGTGTATAGTAGTGTGAGGATTTCTAAACCATACGCTTGTGAGAAACAAACTGATATGACAGGTTTTTTTTTTTTTTTGTCTCTAGCCTTAACAGTAGACAGTGAAAATAGTTTTCCAAAATTACTTAAGTCTTTTCCTCCCCACTAACCTCGTTGCTCCCATTTTCTTTTTCTTTCATCCCTGTTCTTACCCCAGTCCTGGGAGACAACCGTATCTTTTATCCTTCTTATATTCCTTATGCACAAATGGGCAGACACATGTGTAGTTTTTAATACTCCTTCCTCCTATGTGAAAGGTACCTTATATCTTTTGCTATATATGTAGTACTGCAGAGCATGTATTATATATAGAAATGCATTTGCTTTTCCACTTAATATATCATTTACAAAAAGATTTAAATCTACCCCATCTCCCTTAGCATTCTGTGATAAAAACCATTTTATTATTTTTCACCAGTAGAATTTCAGATATGAAACGCACAACTTAGAAATACAAAAGTAAAGCATCAAAACTCAGGGGAAGACTATGTCTTTGAAGTTTTGCTTCATAATATTCCTGGGTGCTTAAATGTCACTATTTTTCCTCTGTAGATTTATGTCAAATGTGGTGTAACTTTAGTAGCAATTTTGTTTTACTTTATTTTAAATTTAATTTTATTTAGATTCTGCTAATTAATGTATAATGTATTAGTTACAGAGGTAGAGTTCAGTGATTCACCAGTTGTTTGGTGGCAGTTTTAAATGCCTTTGTTTGTAACTGCAAACGTACCTTTCATTTCTAGCTGGTAGCAGTGTTTGACGAGCAAGACCCACACCATGGAGGTGATGGCACCAGTGCCAGTTCCACGGGTACCCAGAGTCCAGAGATATTTGGCAGTGAGCTTGGTACCAACAGTGTTTCAGCCTTTCAGCCTTATCAAGCAACAAGTGAAATTGAGGTCACACCTTCAGTCCTTCGTGCAAGTAAGTGAAAGCTCTTTCTTCTCTGCATGTTTCATCTTAATTTACGGGGATGCCAACTCTTGTTATCCAGCCATGCTCCTGTGAATGGAATTCATTATCTGTTTTTATCAAAAATTGATTAAGTTTAGAACCTGGGCAAATGTCTTTTGCTGGAGAGGTAGGCAAGATTCACATTTCAATACATTGGGCTTACTTTACTTCAGACTGGTAGACTTTTAATTGCTCACTAAAGGTAAATAAGGATAACAGTTAAAGTTATATTCCTGGATTTTTCTTTCCGTGTTTTTCATCTGAATGCTAGATCAAATAGGAAATAGTCGGAGGCCTTCACACCGAACCCAAACATAGCATCTTTGGTGGATAATCAACTTGGATACAACCATTACTTGAACTTTATCTGAAGAGATGTCAGGGACAGAATTATTGTCAGAGATCTGGAAGAGCTGCTATTAGAATACCATCTCAAGGAAAGAAAATATAGGGCTTAGTGAGTTTATATGAGGAACCCAGGGACATAGAGGACTCAAGTGTAGGACACTTGCCTGAAGAATTCTGTCAGCTGTTCCTGGCAGGTTTACACAAAAAGGTGAAGAACTTTTGCTAAAAATAAATTTAGTGTTTGTAATGGTCTAATCTTATAATTGAGTAGTTTTTAAGAATAAGAAGGTCCATTTCAAGAAATGTGTAAGTCAAAAATCATTTATCTTTTAGTCACATCTATTTAGAAACATTGCAGTTTTTCAAGTGTTGTGTGGTTTTACCGGTAGTCTTTTTTTTTTTTTTTAAGATTTTATTTATTTATGTGAAGAGAGAAAGAGAGACAAATAGGGGGAGAAGAAGGCAGAGGGAGAGGGAAAAGCAGGCTCCTTGCTGAGCAAGGATCGATGCGGGGCTCATGGGATCATGACCTAAGCCGAAGGCAGACGCTTAACCGACTAAGCTCCCCAGGTGCCCCTAATTTTACCAGTAGTCTCATGTGATTTTACTGATAGTCATCAGTAGATCTTCATATATAATAGGTAATAATATATAATATAATACAAAATTCTATATAGAATATACTAAGATAATATTTAGAATATAGTATATTCTTTATAAAATTTAGGTTTGTTTGTACACATGTACAAACAGATTTTAAACTAATTTTGTGGAACATTTGATTACTGCATGGATATGCTCTTTTAAAAATCTTATCTTGGATTTGCTTTGGGCAGTGTTTTTCCAAATGTGAGGTGTGTACCATGTATGGTATGCAAGGTAATATATAAGTGGTACACTAGTTACTTTACTTTCTTTGATTGCATATCAGCTCATTAAGCCCATGCTCTAATGATTATCTTCTTGGAATAAACTAATTTATAAAAAGTGGATTGCCTAAATGTGATTTTTGTTTTTTAAATTTTCTGGTGTAGTGTTCAGTAGTTTATCAGTTTTGAATAACAACCAGTGCTCTTTACATCACCTGCTCTTCTTAATGCCCATCACCAATGACCCCATCCCCCCACCCACCTCCTCTCCAACAACCCTCAGTTTGTTTCCCATAATTAAGAGTCTCTCATGCTTTGTCTCCCTCTGTGATGACTTCCCATTCTTTTTTCCCCTCCCTTCTCCTACGGTCCTCTGCCCTGTTTCTTATGCTCCTTATACGAGTGAAATCATATGATAATTGTTTCTCTGGTTGACTTATTTCTAAATGTGACTTACAGTAAATTTTAATTAAATAATAGTATATTCAGGTGCCTGATATTTGGAAAATAGTGTCTTTATGTGAATAATTACACCCTAATTTATGTAATTAAATACAGAGCTTTTTTGTGTGTTATTGTTGTAGTTTTTAATTCATGTTTTATGAAGGATGCACCTTTAATTTAACGGCACCTTAAAAAAGTGTTAGAGGAAAGGTAAATGGCTGTCTTTATGTTAAGAAGAATTTGAATGGCATACTTTCCATCAATTTCTGTCTTTTGTTCTGGATGCAACAACATTTCTTAAGCACCACGACCCACATTTGGCTGGTCCTGTGTGTTAAAATTTAAATGCTGTTTTTACACAAAATATTTTTTGTGTTATCTTGTTCTTAGTGAGCAAAGGAACTTATATTTGAAGCATTGGCAATGTCTTAGAGCCATCAGTGGGAGAATATATAAATACTACTTTCTAGTTCTGAATTTTATATGCTAAGTTTATTTAGATTTTATGGCTTTGGCAGCCATTGGGTGAGTGTATGGTAAGCATCTATTAAATACAAGGTTTAGTGACTATGTAAAAGTTACCCATTATATATGAGTCCCCTATCTATTAAGATGATTTTTCATACTGTTTTAATACCATTGATTCAAACATAATATAAGAGTTGGACAATACTGGGCCAGGCATTGTGATATGTGATGAGTCCAGAGTTGAGTTAATAAGGCCTAGTCCTTTTCAACAAGGAGTTTATGTTTAGTGGTCTTTCTGATTTACAGATAGGAAAATAAAGCCAGCAATATGTAGAAATTTGCTGAATTGAGGAATAATCAACTCTAATTAGGGGCATGGTTAATAAAAGATTTTAGATAAACTCCTAATGCTTACCTTGAAGAAAGAAAGTGATAACTTTCCTGTGTTTTCCAAGTCTTGCTATGATTGAATTCACTCCTCTCCTTCTTTGCATGAAGAACTGATGGAAGCTAAGAAAAGTATGCAACTTTTTTGGTCACTAGAACAGTGGATATTAAGTTTGAGAATTAAGATAAAGCCTAGGTGAATTTAATACACAGAATTCTCATCTTAAGATCTTTTCATGCTTTTTTAGAAGTTGCCACTAATTTGTCCTTGTAGTACATATAAAGTGAGAACCTTGATTTAGTTGAATTAGTGGTTCTGAGGTATGATTGATATTTCCCACAAGGGACAGTTGACGATATCTGGAGATATTTTTGGTTGTCACAACTGGTAAAGATTTGGGGGATACTATGAGTGTCTGATTAAGGCCACGGATGTTACCAAACATCCTACAAGGCATAGGACGTCATCCACATCAATTCTCCAGCCCAAAATGTCAATAGTACTGAGGTAGAGAAACCCTGAATTAAATGAATCATTGTCCTTATGGTCAAAAATAGCAATTATCTAAGCTCAAACTGACACTTGAGAAAAATTTTCTTGAGCCCAGTATATTGAACAACGTTCTGAATAATGCCCTTAAACTGAAGGACGAAACATGATGACCAGCTAATAATGATATTGCTCATAGAAGGTAATCAAGAGACCATAATAACAAAAAAGAGGGAATTATGGGCAGTATTACACAAACATATTTTATTAAAGTAAAAATACACATTTTCCTAAATTCCAAAAAACATGCTTTAAAAAATGAGAAAGTGAATAAAATAGACCACACAGTGAAATACCATTTACATAAAAGCTTCTTATGTTGAAGAAATAAAATAAAAAAGGATAACCATAAAGAATAGGTAGCTATGGGGAACAGAGAGAATAAGATGGATGAAGTGGAATAGAAGTGAGACAACCTCTTGTTTGTATATTTGGCGTTCAAACCATATTATATTTTATGTAATTATAATCAAATTTTATTTTAAAAATAAAATTCTTTATAACAATATTAATAGTTAAATAGTAATTCTTAAAATAAAAATCATATAACAGAACTACACATAAATATATATCCAGTTGGTTGCTCACTCATCCAAGAGTTAACTATTTTGGATAACTGTAAAACTTAGTAATTTATACCACCAAAGGAAGATTGGGGAAAAAAAAAAAAAAAAGAACTGCCAAACAAACAAGAACAGTTTGTTGTTGGTAAAATTGGTCCTGTTAGTCTTAGATTGTTGGGTGGATATTATGAGGTGGAGCAAATGAAGAATTATAATAATATTCTAATTCTGTTATTCCTTGTGCCATCGAGGATCCAGGATTCAGAATATAGAAGAAAAGGGTACAGATGTAAGTTAGAGGAGAATAAGTAAAAATTCCATGGTCCTCAGTTTGAATAGAACATATAGTGAATCTGTGGTATATTTTGTTACACACACACACACACACACACACACACACACACACACACACAAGAAGGAGGGAGGAAGGGAAAATCCTGTATGTGTTCACTGAATATGTCTTGAATTAACACTCCAACCCAGTAACTGAGCATTCCTGATGTCCAGATTGTGTTTTGGAAATAGTATCTTCCATTAAGAGGGATCAGAGCTTTTTGGAGAAATGCTGAATTCTGATCCAGGCAGGAAATGCAGGAGGTGATTCTGGGTCATCCTGCCATATCAGAAAATAAGGAAAGCTATGAAAGTGACTGTGGTTGTGTCAGCATTGCCCAGGTGTCATGTTGAAGCTCCCACTGGACCAAGAGGGATGATTAGAACATCAGGAAGGGTAGTAATAGCAATGCATTCATGAGTTTATAATGATAATAAATAAGTAAGCAAGGTAAGGGATCCTAGTGAACCAACTTATTATTTGGAAAACTGATAAAAGAATTAAAGAATAAGGTATATTTCCTGTATGAATGGTATTACTGGGTAACAAAATAGTAGATGAAGGGGAAGTTTCTCTTTATAGAGGTATAGTAGATGAAGGGGAAGTTTCTCTTTATAGAGGTATCCTAGCTCATAAATGAAGAAGCAATGATAGAAGGAGAATATTACTTTTTTGTCATTCCTGATGAAATAATGGATTGATGCATTTATCATCAATCACTGATAATATAAAAAGATAATAGTAAATTGAGAGTTAACTAAGTATTGTGATGTTCCTGATGGAAGAATATAACACTATGAAGTAGTCTTGGCAAAAGAAATGAAACCTAAATCCAATCAAGCATCTAGATCCAACTGTCAATTTATAGGAAATCCTGAACACTGGGAAGCATGTTAACACCATAGACATCCAATCAGTCAAGTCAAGGTGGTGGGAAACCAAACAAGACAAATGACCCAGGTTCTTCGATAGATCAAGTGCAAGGTCGGAAAAGAGGTAGAGCGGGAACACAGATTAATAGAGACTTAAGAGACGTAACATCCAATCATAATTTGTGAATCTTGTATAAATCCTAATTTAAATGAAACAACAACAACAACAGAATAGCAGTCATATGCTGATTGGTGAGTTGAACACCTTTTGAGTATTTGATATTAAGCAATTATTTCTTTTTAGGTGTGCTATGTTATTGAAATTATTTTCTTAAAAAGTCTTAATCTTTTTGTAATACATAATGAAGTAGGTATGGTTGGAAATGATCTATCTGGAATTTGCTTCAAAGTAAACAGGCTGGGATAGTGGGGAATGGGTAGCTGAGTGGCTATGTGGGATTCAGTATACTATTCTACTTCTGTATGTGTTTAAAATTACTCTAAAAGTGTGTGTGTGTGCGTGTGTGTGTGTTTTTAAAGGAAACACGTACATAAAGCACTTATTTAAAACTTTCAAAGTTTACGTAATTCCTATTTTCCTTGAACTTTGTTTCATTTAGTATAACTCAGAGTTTTAACTGAATATATTTTTAGGCTTGAATGTCTTTCATTGGTCATCTTTTCACGTTTCTCTGAAACAAAGAAAATACATCCAAATGTTAACTCTTAAATTTTTTATAAAATGCAAATATACTGGTGATCATTATTAGTACATAATTGATCAAAGTAGCATAAATATGCAATATAAAAAAATTTGCCTATGTGGAAATAAATGAGAACATCCAAATGAGAACAAGCTATTTATTCAGAGCTTGCCATAGCAAGGCTATTTATTCAGAAGTTGCCATAGCAAGGGATTTAACCACCATCACTTGTATTTGGCAGGCAGGGAAGTGGGAAAGCTTTATAGGAAAACAAAGGGGAGGCTTTAGATGTGCCCTGATGGTAGCTGTTGGCATAGAGTAGCTGTAGGTGGGCTACCTAGAAGCAAAGTATCCTTTGTAATTGCTTAAAGGTGCGTATTTGACTTTCTCTGGTTGTTCCTAAGTTGAAAGCAGAGTCAAAAATTAGGGAAGCTGTCAATTATTATTCAAATCCTGTCTATTTTGGGCTGACTGTTACAGGGGTTATTGCTTGGCTTCCTGAACTGGTTGTTGCAGATAGTAGTCTAATTTCCTGGACTGGTTACTCTAGGTAGCAGACTGGCTTATTAGGTTGGTTTCTGCAAATTGTGGGTTAGATTTTCATTTTTATGTATAGTCTGGTCATTGTCCATTTTTACTATTTTTTTTTTTGAGAGAGAGAGAGAGAGAGAGAGAAAAATGTGAGGGTGGGGGAGGGGCAGAGGGAGAGTGAGAGAGAGAATCTTAAAGCAGGCTTCACTCCCAGCATGGAGCCCAACCCCGTCTCAATTTCATGACCCTGAGATCATGACCTGAGCCAAAATCAAGAGTTGGGTGCTTAACTGACTGAGCCACCCAGGCCCTTCAGAAATTATTTTTTTTATAGATGTATCTCTTTAAATGGGGCCTTCTCCCCAGCTATTACACTCTAATTGCTGAAAAATATTAAATTTTTCTAGAATAAGAAATTGCTATCTGGGAAATCTTGTTCATAGAAGTGAGTAGAAGGGTGTAGATGGAGTTTATTACAGTGCTATTACCAGCTCTTCGACCTCCCTCCAAATTAAGCACCAGACATGCTTTTGTCATCCTTCATCAAGTTATTTTTATTGATGTATCAGTGGAAAGACAACTGGCTTAGGTCTTCCTTTCATTTTGTTAAAAGCAATGAACTAGAAACTCGTTGAGTGGCAAAAGGATTTGTTACCCTGAGTCATTTACTTTCTCAACATCAAGGCCATTATTTCAAAATGTCCCTTTGTTTGGCATCCTGTAGGTTTTGTTTTTTCCCTTTTTGAGATTTTTATTTATTTATTGAGAGAGAGAGAGAGAGAGAATCTTAAGCAGACTCCATGCTGAGTGTAGAACCCCATATGGGGCTTGATCTCACGACCCTGAGATCATGACCTGAGCCTAGCCAAGAGTTGGATGCTTAACCAGCTGAGTCACCCAGGCACCCCATCATGGAAGTTTTTAAGTGCAGTGGTATATCTCATCAATTGTAAGGTTCAGGATAGGTGATGCTTATTTTTTAATTTTTTAATTTTTTAGATGTGTGTGTGTGGTTTTTTTGTTGTTGTTTCCCATCTTGTGAGGTAGAAAAGCTGTTCAGAGCATCCTTAGGACTTTCCTAGCCTCTAGGCAATTTTGTCTTCATGGACTCCTCCCACCGTAATAATATCAATAATAAAAATGATATTCATATAATTTTAAATATTTCAGTATTTTATTTTTTCTGTCATGCAAAATTTCATAGTTTTCATGGGCCCTAAAAGTATCATTTGCATATGATGTGAGGAAAAAAATTAAAACATTTTCTTTATCTCTCAAAGTTCATTTTGTTTTCCTTCTGATTTTAAAAGAAATTAAGGGCACCTGTGTGGCGCTGTCAGTTAAGCATCCGACTCTTGATTTGACTCAGGTTGTGATCTCAGGGTCGTGAGATCGAGCCCCGCATTGGGCTCTTCACTCAGAGAGGAGTCTGCTCGAAATTCTCTCTCTCCCTCTGCCCCTCCCCCTGCTCACATGCACGCTCTCTCTCTCTCTCTAAATAAATAAAATCTTAAAAAAAAAAAAGAAATTAAAGCATTTGGGCCTCTAAAAGCACTGTGGGTCCCAGGCATTGGGCCTCTTCTGCCTCCTGGATATGTATCAGCCCTTAGGGCTGTTGACAAGGGAGAAATGGGTTGGAAGAGCCAGCATTTCACCTTGACCCCTTTATTTTAAGGACAATGGAGCCGTTTCAGGGAAAGATGCAAATCTTATATGAAGATCTAGACCTCAAATCCCTGAAACTTTTGGTGGCCTGGCATCCCTTGGATGGTTTTTGCACCCTCTCAGGCAAAAGCAGACTTTGATTTAGAAATAACCACATACCAGGTAACTTGCATAAATGGGCTTTTTTTTTTTTTTTTCAAACCAGGGTTTGGGAATATATTCTACTTTATGCTTTTAATGTGAGCTTGCTATGCAAAAATTCCTTTCTAGCAGTAGTATAGAGTAGTACTATTCATGGTTTAGAAAGACTACAGGCACCATCACATCATTTTGAACATTTGGGCAAGTTTAGTTATCTCTCTCAGCCTCAATTCCTCAATCTCTAAGTGCCGGCCTCAGGATTGTTGTGAGTAGTAAATGAGGTCTTTAAAGTCCTAATACAGTGCCGGGCACACAATAAGCACAGGTAACAGATGACTGTAGAATGGTGATGATGATAAGGGATGTCTCTTGAGTGCAGACTTGATGGATGTTTTAAAGGGTCGAGAAGTTACGGAACCCAAGTAAACAGGACATATATTCTTTTTTTTAATTTTTAAAAGATTTTATTTTTAAGTAATCTCTATACCCAATGTGGGGCTCAAACTCACAATCCTGAGATCAGGAGTCACATGCTCCATTGCCTAAGCCAGCCAGGCACCCTGATGGGACATACATTCTTGACTGGGACACACTGCCTCTCTTCAATACAGAATCAGACTAGAACTGTTCTCTCTTAACCTCATAATTCTGTGATACATGTTTAACTCTCTCTATTTTTAGTGTTCTCAAACCCAGGCTTAGAGAGACCTAATGTGCTCAGGGGCACACATTTCCTATGCAAATAAATCATTGAGTTCGAGTTTGGTGATTTTTTTTTCTTTCTTTTTTAATTCTCAAGACTTTTTGTAGAGGTCAGATATCCCATGGTAGCCTGATCTTAGAATGGTGGCAGGATTCTTTTACACCCCAGAAATCTAATTTTTTAATATTTCCTCTGGAAGATCCAGACTGAAGATTCAAGATTCCTTTGGAACTGGCACATGCCTTAGTAATTCTAAAATTTCTGGAAATAATATAGCTGTAGGAATGTTGAGAAAAGTATCTGATTTATTAGATTGTGTGTATGTGTTTACTATGTTTTAAGTCTTTAAACATTTTTAACATTTCTAAGCTGTGTTAATTTTATAGTTAGTTTTTATCCATTGCTGGCAACATTTTATTGGAGTAGTGCTGTTTGATTAATTGGTAAGGTTTTACTAGCTTCCTAACTTTTAGAACTAAAAGAGATAGTGATAATTGTTACAGAAGGATTGGGTCCTAAAATTAGCACCCACTCCCCTTCCTTGATCTCTTAATTTTTTTTCTTACCTAAGCATATACAGATTGATTTTGCCTTGCTAAGAGATCCAAGATCTCTGGTTTAGAGATCTGTTCTCTTAACATTAACTGGTACTAGAATACTATTTTCTGGATTTGATTTAAATATATATTGAAAAATAGAAATAATATTCCTATTGTATTCCTTTTTAACTTGTGAAGTGGAGCATGGCATACAAATGGTATTCTCAGTATTTCAAATAATTACCTTCTTACTGTGCAAGTTCTATTCAGCATATAAAACTCATCCAGTTTTGTTGTAGATGCAATCTGATTATTACATGTTGACAAGGTCATATATCTATTAATTGGATTGGAGATGGGATACAAAATTGCTGTAATTATTGTAATTTTCTAGCTAATTGCAGGGTTGGTGGTGAATATTTTACTTCTGCAAAATGAAAAACAGTATTCCATCAGAAGTTGTTTTATGGGGTTTCAGACATTTTGTTTTATATCTTTGTTGCTTTTTGCCCACGAAGTATTTCTTTTGTATTTTTTTGTGTATTGATCTGCCTCTGAATGTCAGAGTGCTCATTGGAAGGGATCATTGGAAGCAGGCACAGGCAGAGAGCCGAGTAGTACTCTCAGCTACCTCTTTGTTCTGGCTGCCACGTTACCTCTATTGTTTATTTATAAATTGGAGTATCTCCTTTCAGACCTATAATAAAGGTTGGATGGGTCAGAACCAACTGGAAGCCGGATCGTCTTCACTGCTCTTGTCACCTGTGCCACATTAGAAATAGTCCCTGAAATAAGCATTTTTTAAATTAAATTCAGATTGTGTGTCCTTTTTTTTTTTGTATTAAAAAATAAGTGAATTATTTGTTAGCCCACTTCGTATTGTAAGATGGGGCTTGTTTTGCATACTCTCTCTCTCGTACTTTTGCTTTATTTAAGCTAAGCTAGCCTCCAAAGCTGGAAGCCAAATTGACATTTTAAAAATAATGGTATGTACACAAGGTGAGTGTGTTTGGAGGATGGCAGATGGGTGGGGACTGAGCTACTGAGGGGATGTTGGGAGCTCACTGCGGAAGATGGTAAAAGCAGACTGATGTTTATTCCCTGCTGAAATATAAACTGGAGGCGCAGGTGAAAATTGCCAAACCTAATGAGCAATTTGGCAGATAAGACGGGCTGTCAGGCGACAACAGATCAGCAGCAGGCACACTGTCTCTGAACCAGCTTGTTTGTTCCAGAGGACTACATTTAAATACCATAAATAAAATCTTTTTTTCATCGATATTTGGTATCACAAAGATGCCTCCTTTATCCTTCAGTTTTCCAATTAAATAACCAGTAATCAACATATGGTGATTTTGGTTGCAAAATTATTTTAAACTTGTGAAATGTTTCATCCATAAAAAATGAACAAAATATATTTTCCACACGTCAGTACACAGGTAATACTAGGTTTTAAAATACACTAATAAAATATAAGTGATCACTTGCTTCATTGGGCTGAAACATTTCATCTGTGGTCTTTATGTTGGAACATTCCAAAGTAACTTTGTAGTCTTTTCAATGTTCTGTGTCATTTCTATCTGCTTACTTTACCAAAGAATCCTTTCCTTCCATTGAGTGCATGAACATTTAGACACGTGCATGGCTTCTCCCCTTTGAGGCTGTCAGTATATTACATTGTGTAAGGGGCATTTGAAAAAGATATTCATGTCTTTGTAGAATTGTAGCAGTCCCTAAACTTTGAGGTCCGCCTGCCCTATTTTTACTATTGGGAACCTTAGTCTCAAGTAAACGAATGCAGTCTGTGCTTACGGCATAGCAGTGGCTCAGGGCTTCATGATCAAGACAAGCTGAGATACTGCCGAAAATGTATGAACCCTTACTGTACCTCAGGATCCTTTTTGTTAGGTTTCTTTGTGGCATTTCCAACACCTGACTTGGAGTCAAAGCATCTTTGCGCTTCCTATATGGCATCAGTATTTCTGAGATAATCTTTAAGCGGAATAAACATTTGCTCCTTACATTCTTTACATCTATGTGAAGCACTTAATTTTTAACAAATCCCTACACATATGGAATATAGTATCTTACACTTAATGATAGTGACTGTCAGTCCATTAGTCAGAGGAGTATTCGTTTTTTAGAAATTCTCTGCCTTATGTAATCACATGGACTGTTAGCCTGTCGTTAGCAGGTGATCCTTGGACAGTGTTTTCATCTGAAAAAGCTCGCCTGTAGGGGGTTCACGGTGCTGCCTCGGCAGGATCTCCACACCTCTGACACAAGGCACTTTAGGAGGGGGTGAGTTACAGCCTTCACCAGAAGTTGCCTCTGAAATTAGACCCAAACCATGTGGAACTGGACCCCTCTTGCATGAAGCTCTCTGTATCCGTCAAAACCTGCGGAAATTGTAAGAGTAGAACACTTCTTACAGATTTGTTTTTCCCCCAAAAGATTTCCCCACTGCCTGAACACTTCTTCCTTCCTCCCTCTTTTTGTCCTTGGCTATTATTTTTTACTTGACCCTGAGGTCTTGCCTTGTACTCTTGCTTTTGTATGGGATTCTATCTTATTTGCCCAATTATATTATCTGTTTATCAAATGCAGAAATTGCTGCTGACACTTGAAAATTTGTAAAGGTAATGTAGCTATGGATGTATTAAGAAAGTACAGTTTCAATCAAAGCAAGAAAGCCCATTTCCAAATGGCAGTAAGAAGTGTAATACATAGAGAAAATAATTGTATGAAAATGTTTTAGTAGACAAGATTAGATTGTAAACAAGATTTCTCTTTCATTTTCCCATTCTAACCAGGTATGTAGGTTCTTTTTTCTGTTAGCGCATGTCACAGAGAGACCCATATTGTGAATTATTTTGTCAGCATGAAAGCCTGGCCGATAAAATCTTTTCTTCTCTTCTTGCTGCACTTGGTATAGATCTCTTGTTTACTTCTTGAGACTGTGTTTGCTTATTTATTTTTTTTCATTGCTTTTCATGTCAGAAATGGCTTTGCATTCTCAGTTGTGTTTGCTCCTGTACCCAGCTGGAGATGGGCTTCATGTCTCAGAATCATTGTGTCAGCCCCAAGTAGTGAAGGACCGAGAGGAAGCTACACAGAAGGCACAAGGCACTTGGTAAATGCACCTGTGATATTTTAACCCCTTCTGATTTTCTTTTTTTTTTCTTGGAATTCATAGGTAGTAGTCTCTGTGAGGGCCACACTTGAAAGAAAAAGCTTAGGTCTGTATCAGTGTGTGAATTCATTATGTTACTTTGGATTTACTACATTCATTTATATTGACTTATAAATTAGTCCTATATCAATTTTTAGTGATCAGTTCATTCCCTACATTTCAGCAAATAGTGTTTCTCCTTTATAAAGAATCTGGTTGCCGCAGTGTGTGCACCTAGTATGGCTCAAAATACGAAAGCATATTCATGCTCAAGGAACCCATCTGAGAAAGGATTGATAGTGCCTTCTCACAGAGATCTTTTTTCTTCAGCTCTTCCCATGTCTTACGTTTGATGCTTCCTTTAAATATTTCCCTCATATTGGCAGTTGATAGCACTTAAGTCTAGAATTTTCAAACTCGAAAAAGGGCATTATGCTTTCACTCCCTCCTCTACTTTCTCTCCTTCTTGGTCTCTCAATCCAAACCACTGACCATGCCTCTCCTTAAATACTGTCACACCGTGTGTTCCCAGCACCGATCGCCTTTCTCTTTGTATTCTTTCTCAAAGTTGTGGAACGTTTTCTGCACCCTACGTTTTCTGTCAGTCCTGAGGATTAAGCAGCCACCATTTTCAGCTCTTTCTTACGGAGTGACGGAGAAATGCTGCAGTTGGGTTTCCACCAAATCATACAGCAACATTTTCTTGTTCGCAGAATGGTACCCTGGTAATAATTAGAAACTTAATGTATACATATGTTTGTATGAATATATGTATACATATACACAGCTGATATTTAGTGAGCTTATGTATGGAAGGAGTATAAGAGTAACCTAGGAAAATAAATCATTTTATGAAGATGATCCCCATGTTTACAGATGGAAAATTACAATGGGATCAGTCTAGGAAGCCTCAGACCAACCATAATATGGGAAAAGGCATTTCAAAAGAGTACTGTTGGGTTTACTCAACCTATCATCAATTTAATTAAAATGTAGTTTGTGCCATGGCTGATCCATTAGTTAATTTGTTATTTAAAGCAGCTTGAGAAGTATTTATTTTAAATATAGAATTTGTGTTAATGAGTTGGAAAAGAGTATTCTATTGCTTGGCAGAGATGTTACAGATAAAGATTTATGACTTAGTACAACAGAAACCAGCTGGTGATCAGCTTGCATAAGAATATATGAGTACACACTGATATTTGATAATAGCCATTCTTTTGTAGCCAGAATAAGGGGATTGGGGCTGGGAGGCATAAACAAGGTCACTGATGAATCAAAAATCCTAGGAGAAAATTGTACTGAATTCTGAGTACGGGTCTGGGATGCCTGGTTAAGGCTTGAGAGATTATGCATCTACTCCGAGGAGGTAAGGGAGAGCCAAGTGGCAGGGCTATGTACGGGCCTGCGTCTGTATCTCTGCTTCAGCCAGAAAGGTTACCAGTCCACCATCTTCATTTCTCTTCCTCATCTAAAATTTGCCACCTCTTCTCTTCAAAAGTGGGACATTAGCTTAAATGGAGTTAATATATAATTTATCTGCCCCCGTGTTTGAAGAGCAGGGTATATATAGATTAGTTTTCTAGTCCTGCTATAACCAATTCCCACAAACTTAGTGGCTTAAAACAGCACAAATTTATTACAGTGCTGCATGTCAGAGTGCCGTGGGATCTCACTGAACTAAAACCCAGGGTTTGTCAGGGCTCTGCTTCCCCTGGAGGCTCTAGGGGAGAAGCCATTTTCTTGCCTTTTCCAGCGTCTGGAGGCTACCTGCTTTCCTTGGCTTGGGCAGCCCTTACGCTAGCATCAACAGCCTTGCTTCTCTTTGGCCCTTGCTCTTCTGCAATCAGATCTGCCTGTGTTCTGCCCTTCTCTTCCATTTTAAGGGCTCGTGATTATATTAGGCCCACTTGGATAATGCAGGATGATCTCATGTTCCCTCTCTTGCTATGTCTCTCTCTTTCAAATAAATAAATAAATAAAATCTTTAAAAAAAAAAAAAAGTGTCTGGAAAGGGGTGTGTGTGTGTATTTGTTGCAGTAATTCTTTGCCTTTAAAATTTCAAGTAAATATTTATATTAAAGAATATAATAGCAATATTAAAGAATACTATATGAGATGAAGATATTGTTTATAAAACTAATCGGACAGTTTTTTCCATATGATTAATATACTATGTTTTTAAATAAATGAAATGTTATATTTCCTAGATTTTTTAACCTAGTTTTTCCTGCTTGATTTACTTTCATAAACTCTGTCCTTGAAATAAATACACCCCACACACGTGACACATACATAGAAAGATTTTTAAGGGAGTTATTAATCAGATGAAGCTAATAAATAGTGAAGTCTATCTACATTGACTGCTTTTTATAATTTCCTTTTAATTCCTATGGGTTGCAAGTTTCTGATTTTTATGCTTCTCATATTTGAAAATTTTGTCTACTCATCTACTAATCTTACTGGTAAATACTGTCTTTTTGAGTATCTTCTAGTAATATAGTTTAAAAACATCAAATTAATATAAGAATATTTTTCACATTTCTTCACCATTACTTACTATGTACCATTCCAGTGTTCCTTGAAAAGATCTACTAAGTATATGTGGGTAAAACACAATTGCTTTGTCTCTGTAACTTGATTATGATCAAATGTGCTTCATCTTTCTGAAAAATATAAGAAATCGGATTATAGTAGTATTTGTTACTTGCCTTTTCATAGTCAAGACACATCTAATTTAAATGGGGTTTAGGCCACATCTAGACCCACTAATCATGTTGTTAAATTAATTGAAGTAATTTCTTGTTGCATCTTAAAAGTCATTTAATTTTTGAAAAACAGCATTTAGGAGGCTTGAATTAGGAAATCTTTTCAGTGAAACTGAGCCACTTCTGAATGAATGTTCTATAAAGTCAGCACAGTCTGTTCTAAAGAGATTCATTCAACTGTAGCATAGTAAATATTATAGAAATCATGATGAATATGCAACTTTAGACAGCTTTCCTTTTTTTTTTTTTTTTAAATTTAACCCTAATCGGGAAAAAAGACTAATATTCAATATTGCTACATTGCATGTTTCTCACTTGTCTTTATAATTATTTATTTTGCAAGATCATTTATCTTTTAAGTTTTTTATTACAGAAAACTTGAAACATATACAAGACTAAAGAAAGCAGTGTAATGAAATGCCACATCTACCTCTCAAGTCTAACAATTACCGATTTATGACCAATCTTGCTTCATGTTTACTACACCAAATGGGTTTATTTTGAAGTAGATTCCATACCTTATATAATTTCTTCTAAAAATGCTTTAGTATATATTTCTAAAAGATAAAAACTTTTTAATATAATCCCATACTGTTTCAGAAAAGAGTATTTTCTTAATGCAATGTAATATTATTAAAATCACTCTGTTTTATATATATATATTTTTTAAAGATTTTATTTATTTATTTGACAGAGAGATAGCGAGAGCAGGAACACAAGCAGGGGGAGTGGGAGAGGGAGAAGCAGGCTTCCCGCCGAGCAGGGAGCCTGATGTGGGACTCGATCCCAGGACCCTGGGATCATGACCTGAACCGAAGGCAGACGCTTAACGACTGAGCCACCCAGGCGCCCTAAAATCACTCTGTTTTATAAATGTGGTTTCATAGTAGGCTTGTTTAAATCAGGACCCAAAGAAAATTTACACATTGCATTTGACACACACACACATACATTATGATTTATTCATTGAAATTGTATTGTTTTTCCTGTGGTTTTTCTCTCCCTGAACTTTGCTGAATCTATCAACTGTGGTATCAGCTGTGTTTCTATGTCCCTGTATTAGATACAGAGTCTTGATTTGATTCTGGTTTTGATTTTTCAGCAGTAGTATCTCTAGGTGGTATTGTGTGGTTCCATCAGGAGATGAGTAAAGTCCGGTTGTTTCTCATTTTGCAATATTAGCAGCATTGGTGATTACTTCCTCTTTGCATTATTTGTTTTTATATTTTCAACATGTTGATATTCTAATTGTCTTTCACTTACTAGCTAGAATATTTCTATAAAGAGAAATTTTTCCTTGTCATCTAGTTTGTTACGACAGGCCAAATGCTTAATTCCATTTCTTTCTTTACTAGTTTTCAGAATAATGAGTTGGTTTTCTAGGCTAACATCCTCCTGGTTTCTCTCCCCGCTCCTTTAAAAAAATGTGTCATTAAGAACTTAAAAACATGTCATAGTTATTGTTTCAGTCTATTGCATTATTATTCTTACTTGTGCTCAAATTGCTGTATTTATAGTAGTGACACCTGTCTAGATTGGCTCCTGAATGCTTTTGATAAGAGCATCCTTGCTTTTTGCAATGACAATGTATTCAATGCTCATCTTATATATTTTCTGCCCCATAGCTGGAATCAGTCATTTCTTTAAGCATTCTTGTCCTGTTATTAGGAAAGGGTATTCAGAAATTACTATTTGGGTACGTTGATTTTATTTTGCTAAGCTTAAAAGTAAGTTAAAATCAAGAACATCATAGTCTAATTTCAATTTTCGAAGTCATGCTGGAGAGTGTAGTGAATCTACTCTTGATTATTTGAGAGTTCCTTTTTTTTTTTTTTTTAAATTTCTTTCCCCCAGATTTATTGAGAAATAAGTGACATACGTCACTGGTTAAGTTTAAGGCATACAGTGTGATGGTTTGATTTACATATGTTACAAAATGATCATGACAGGTTCATCTAACATCCATTTTCTCATATAGGTATAGTAAAAGTTAAAGAAAAGGGAAAAAGAAAAATTTTCTCCTTGTGATGAGAACTATTAGAATTTACTCTCTTACAAACTTTCCTATATATTCCACAGCAGTTAGCAGTAGTCGTGCTGTACATCACATCCCTAGTACTCGTTTATCTCATACCTAGAAGTGTGTGCCTTTTGACCATCTTCCAATTCCCCCTCCTTGAGGTTTTTAGTTTTTGCATACGTTGCTTTTCTTTTTTAAATTGAAGTCTCGTTGACATACAATGTTACCTTAGTTTCAGGTGTCCAACATAGTGATTCCAGAGAAGTCTGTACCTTATGGTGTGCCCACCATGAGTGTAGCTGCCGTCTATCACCACACAACACTATCACAATACCACTGATTATATTCCCTGGGCTGTAGCTTTCATCCCTGTGACTTACTCATTCCATAACTGGAGAGAGATGAATCTTTTTAAGGGCATGATCAATCAACATGCGTTCTCCATGCCAATTCCAATTTTCCTTTATTTGGATTCTGATGAACTTCTTAGTAACTGTAAGACTAATGTTCCCATGGGCACTTAGGATCATGCATTTGATGAGGTGTTACTTGGCAGGTGGCAGGTGGCAGGTGTCAGAAGCGCTGATGGGCAGTTCTGCTTGGCTTTCAGGAGGATGCCAGAACACACATATACCATTGTGCCGGCATTGGGAGGTGCACCTCAGAGGAATCCAGGACATTTTTACAATG
Organism: Halichoerus grypus; assembly: GCF_964656455.1. Lineage (NCBI taxonomy): Eukaryota > Metazoa > Chordata > Mammalia > Carnivora > Phocidae > Halichoerus > Halichoerus grypus. The sequence continues at coordinate 72,402,533 of NC_135717.1, read as the reverse complement.
ACTGGTAGCCAGGGTTTTAAGATTTTTTTTGCTTGCTTTTTTTTTTTTTGTTTTTTTGTTTTGTTCAAGTAGTGAAGAAGAAATGGCATCTCAGTTAATGAGTTATTTGTCCCTGGTGAAATGGAGTGGCAAGAAAATTGGGCCAAACTATTGTGATGTCTTCAGTAGGCACAGTGTGAGGGAATTTGGTCATAGCCTGGATTGCTGAGTGTTGGAGAGGTTTTTTCCCAGTCTGGTGTGTCTTAGCACAAGCTTGCTCATCCCTGAGAGTGGCATATGGTTCCAACTCCCACATCCTAGTGATCTTATATTCTATAGTTCCTCTTCCAAGGGTGGCCTCACTGGTGGTGTCTGAAGTGGGATGCATAATCATGGATGCGTGGAAACAGGATATTAGATCTTTACATACACTTTCAGTTTATTATCTCATATTTTAAAATTTATCATTTCTTGTATGTGTTTAATGCTGTTTATATTAGTGGAGTTGAGCATGCATTTAAATGGTAAATAAATAAAACCACTAGAGTGCTGCATGTCAAGGAGTTTTTTCCTAATTGTGCTGTATTGTCAAGAGAGGCTCGAGCTCCCAGACCTGTCTCCTGGCCCACCTCTTACATCAGCCCTTCTGTCCAACCTGCTTGCTGAGAGAGTCACATCTCTTCTTTTTGCCCCAGTGCTTTAAAAACTTTAAAAAGCTTCTCAGTACTTTTTAACAAAGTTAAGAATATTAGTTTTGTTTTGTTAAGGTTTGTGAGAACTGTTTTGTGTCTGTCTTTTCAACTGCATCTCTTTGGATCCTGTAACTAGTGCCCTTCTATGAGTTTCTTGTTAGGGTGCAGGTCTGCTTAGCTCCAAGCACCCCGTTTTCTCCTTCTGTGGTAAAGCTTCTTCTCCATCCTTGTTGCACACCTGGCTAACCTCAACTTAACCTTCAGGACTCTGCTGAAATCACAGTTTCTCTGATAGGTCTGCCCTGATTCCATTGATTTGCCGTGTGGTGCCTTGTACTTTCCCTATGTCCAGGAGCATAGGGAGTTTGTCTGGTTACACGACTGCTGCACTTGTAAATGTTTTACAACTGAATCTCTGAAAACCAAAGAAGACGTGGCTTTGTAGCATTTGTCCATTTCCATAGTGTAAATACTCTTATTGTGGCCAATTTCAAGTTAGTTATGTTACTGAATAGAGTCCTTAGGAGATGCATAGTAGCATACTGTCATAGGGGATTTCTACCAGACAGATGCAGTAGGTGCATCAGGAGTATAGTTAATGATAAAATGTAAAATATTTATTTGATTGTAAGTTTCTATAATTTCATTTTTAATAATGACTCTAATAAGCAACTCTCAAAAATTTAAAATGTAATCTTTTCTTGTGAGATGGTATGAGCCATCTCTAGAAATCCTTTGTATCAAGCACAGACAAGTCACATTTTTTGAGTTGGTTAGAAACAGTGGAATAAGGTAAGTATGAGAAGTAGTTACTGTAGACAATTCTAATTGAGAGGTGCTTGGAGCAATTTTGGGATAGGTCCGTGGAGGAAGGGGAGAGAAGTTAAAAGGTGGATAGATCTCTAGATTACCTGTATTAAGACACTGACTAGATTGGGTAAAGGGGGTAAGAGAGAATGTTCAGATTCTGATAAAAATGTGTATAACCACCCCCTCCCTCTTGGCTTTTTTTTTTTTATATATATATATTTTTAATTTTTTTATTGTTATGTTAATCCCCATACATTACATCATTAGTTTTAGATATAGTGTTCCATGATTCATTGTTTGTGCATAACACCCAGTGCTCCATGCAGAACGTGCCCTCCTCAATACCCATCACCAGGCTAACCCATCCTCCCACCCCCCTCCCCTCTAGGACCCTCAGTTTGTTTTTCAGAGTCCATCGTCTCTCATGGTTCTTCTTCCCTCTTGGCTTTTTATTTTCATGTCATTCTTGGCATTTATTTTCATATCACATCTATGCCTATTTATGTGTGAAAAGGTAAAGATAAACCTGAGCCGTGACTTTCTACCTTCCCAAACCCTTTTGGATGGTGATCCTTTGCAGGACTCCCAGGACCAGAGCTGACAGCATGCTCAGCATCATGTGCTCCCAGTGGTACACATCAGCATCTCAAATTTTAACCCGATGAGAAGTAAAGGAAGCGTTCTTTTTTTTTTTTTTTATAAAGGAAGCGTTCTTTTTCTCTTTGGTCTTTTCCAGTGACTTGGCTGTCATATAAAAATAGTTAATGTGTATTTTTGGTATTTTAACTCAGTAAATGTGTTTTGAGATAGAGCCAGCCCTCTGATAGGCAGTATGTTCTTAATGGGTCCTATGATTAATTCATAAAAATGCTGCATACTATTTCTTTTCAAAAGGAATTTCTATTTTCTCCTTTTACAAGTGCAAGTACAAAAAGAGTGTGCAAGTACAAATCATCATTTAATCCCTTGTAAAGATCCTCCACTTAGGTCATGATAATTTTTACCCATGATTTGCTTTCGAGTAGTTGAGGTTTTTTTGACTTTGGAGGTTTCAAAGGTTTGAAAGATTTGACGTCTCTCTCTCTTTTCTTTTACCCCTTGATAAAGGAAGACCAGTGTTCAGCCCCAAGCCTGTTATGGAATGCATGATACATAATTGGAAGACTTGCTTAGAATAAATAAACTCCAATTAATTAATTTCTTTCAACACACACTGAGCAGTTTTAAGTTCTAGACATGTTAGAATAAATCATTTGTGTATATCCCATTAATTTTGGTATTTTAAAGCTTACTCTCTTTTGTATAAATATGTAGTTGATACTGTATAGACCCAATAGCATATATACTCTGTTATCTAGTAGATACGGGTTTATGTTGATCTCTAAAATAGCGGTAACAACAGTAATTAATAAAAATAGGGAATTATGCAAAAGGAAAATGTAAGTTGAAGTTGAAAACTAAGACAAAGGTAAAGGAAATTTTATGTACGTGTACTCTCTATCTGTTCCATCTATCACCTAGCATTCCGGTCGACAGAACTTCGCGTTTGCTTCCTGGCAGCTAATGTGTAAAGGGAAATAAGAAAAATCTTTTAATGTTTCCTTCCTTACTAGCTCTCCTGACCAACACAAGCTCTGTCAGACTCCTGGCAGACATACGCAATTTTAGTCCATCTACCCATGAGATTCTTTTAGGATTTACTCTTTTTATTTTTCTTTGAATGACCATACTGTTTAAATTTTCTTTGAGCTGATTACATGTCATGCAAGAAAGAGCTTATTTCTGTGGAAGCATGTTGTTGTCCACTGTTCTGAATAGTAAACAGTAAGAGAATCTAGAGAGTAAGATAAAGAGCGACAAAGAAAACAAAAATAAGTGAGTTGAAATTAATTTCACAAGAACGAACTCACCATCATATGTGCTACTATTTCTGTGAATTTGCTTTTGAATTATCAACTTAATTCTGTTATAATTTGCATGCTTGCATTATAATAGCTTTTATATGAGAACAAGTATATATAAAAAAGAGGAAATATGCAAGTGCATGTAGATATCTAAGACCACTCCAGTGGGGGCACCTGATTCATGAAGGCATTAGCATGGATCTGCTGGAGTTCAGTGGTAGATGAATGGGGAATGAATTATAATATATTAATCTTGCTTGTTGGAGAGACAAGATAGAGAAAAAAATGAGGAACATATTCTTTCTTGGAAGCCCCATTTTGCTATTTGTACTTTTTATTTACCAATCATTGAGAGGTGAATTATCAGAAAAACACTTGCTACTGAAGCTACTAAATTGGTAGTTTTGCCTGAATTACTTGATCAATTCAACCTAAGTTCCTGAATTGACTAAGCATTTGAAAAGACAGTTTTGGAGAAAATATAGACTATTTCACAAGACTGTAGTAACAGGTTGTATGAAAGTATAGATTAAGGGCATCCAGGACATTTCTTTTAATCCAAGCAAATGTTCCTGACATAGATATAAGAGCAAATGTCATCATGGTTACAAAAGCTGATGTAAAACTTAGACATTTTAATAGCCATGGAGTAGGACATTTCCAATATTATTTTCTAAAGGTTAACTGTCAGAGTTTAGGTCCTCTAAAGAAAAAGTTTTAAAATGGCCTAGGATAGAGTATTTATTTTATAAGCAGTGTTTCTAGACAGAATAGCCTTTCTGTATTTTATTTCTGAAAATCCAAAGCTGTTAGGGCTGAAGAGGTTTTTAAGATCGAATCATATCCTTCTTGTTCTAGGTGAGGAAACCAAAGCCAAGTGAGACTATGGGGAGCCCAGTGCTGTTTTAATGTGTGTTTTGAAATATTTACTGTTTGAATTAAAACCTAAGCATGTATGAGCTTTATAACAGTGGTGGTCCAGGGACACTCTCCTGCTGCCCCCCCCTTCCTGGGTGACCCTTCTTTTTTGTATGTTAAATCAGTGTAGGGTCACATTTGCAGAGAAAACTAAGGAGACGTATTAGAAATCTGTACTAATGCAGATAAATTTTGTAAAATCAAACAAGATTGATTACCATCCCTACTTGATTCAGAGCAAAGGAAGGGAATCTAATTTTTCTATTTTTCCACACCTCGTTTGCTGTAATGAAAATGGCATTCTGCTTTGAATCACTTTCAATGAAATGATTTTCAATATTGTTGTCTTTGTGACATTTTGACAATTAAAATGTATTTCTCAAGCCTACTGGAAATGCTGCAGTGCTTTTTCTTGTTTTCATTTTTTCCCACTGGCCTGTGTCTGTGCTTGTTGCCTAGGAAACTACTATTGGGTTGAATTTTGTTTGCTTGGTTGTCAGGCTGTCAGAGTTATGGGTAAAGTTCTTGGCTTTATATTTGTAAAAGTGGAATAACTATTAGAAATGTTTTATCTATGTTAAAGGGCTTTATCTCCTCAATTAAAAAACAGCCAAGCAGTTGTTTGGTTTTCTTAAAATAATAGAGGATTTTCCCTCTTGATTATTATTGGAATTTTCTGTTTTGTATACACATTTGTAGTAGGATTTGAATTGTCACAGTGGGTTAGTTCCAAATACAGCACTTCAGTAAAAAATTCTTACATAAATATTTATTTACTTTGATGACTCATGGAATACATGTAAACATTAAAATATTACATTAAAAATCCAATGAGATCTTATAAAATACAGGTCATTTGCCCTATGTAATACTTAAAAAAATTTAGGGGCACCTGGGTGGTGCAGTCAGTTAAATGTCTGACTCTTGGTTTTGGCTCAGGTCATGATCTTAGGGTCATGAGGTTGAACCCCATGTTGTGGTCCCTGCTCAGTGCAGAGTCCGCTTGAGATTCTCTTTCTCTCCTTCTGCCCCTTCCCCTCCACTCACAAGAGCGCGCGCACTCTCTCTCTCCCTAAAAATAAATAAATCTTTTAAAAAATACTTATAAAAATTCAGAGCCCTACAAAATTGTGTAATACTTAAAAAAAAATTCAGAGATATTTGTGTTTGTCCACTGTGATGGCCATGAGCCCCATGTAGCTGTTGAATCCGTGAAATGAGGCGGCAGTGACTGAGAAACTGAATTTAACTAGCCAGTTTGGCTTGTGGGTGCTGTATTGGATGTGACAGACAGGGGCTTTGCTACTCCAGAGTGTCATCTGGGAACTTGATGGAATGCAGAATCTTAGGCCCCATCCTGCATCTACTGAATCAGAATCTCTATTTTTAACAAGATCTCTTAGGATTGATAAGCAGCACTTTCCAGTCTAGCTAGAGTAATGATTCCAGTCTTGGCTGCATATTTGAATTGCGTAGAGAGCAATTCGATTATTTTCATGAACAGTGCAGATGTAGAACCACTGATAAAACTCAAAGGGTGTACCCATAATGTGAGCTAAGGATGGGGAGGGAGATCTTTTAGTACTGACCTGGATTTTGGACCTTTTGTTAAGGTCAAATATAGGAGGGATATAGGTGGAGAAAGAGAGTTCTTAAATAAGTACTTTGCATATGCTACATATTATTATCTTAAATTGACTAAGTATTAGAAAAGACTCATTTTGGTGAACATACAGCCTATTTCGCTGACAAGATTGTAGTGGCATATTGTGTGAAAATGTAGATTGAACCCTTAATCCAAAGCATTTCTGTTTAATCCAAATAGTTGTTCCCTACATAGAAAGGGAATATGAAGTATTTAATTTCTCTCTCTCTCTCTCTCTCTCCATGACGTACCCTCCTTCAATGTGCCACTCCCCCACTCCTTCCCACAAATGTCCTAAAAATAAAATAAGTTGTGATGATGTTAAAAGCCTCAGTTGTTTGCCAGTCTTAGTGAAAGGGAACTTGTCTCGTTCTTAAATTTTTTCATTACCTTTCTTTTTACCTGTGGAGAATGATTGCAAAGATCCCAGCATCTGATGAGTCATTGGCTGCTTACTAGTGACTCTCCTCCCAGCTCTGAGGTGCAGTGTGAATGAATTCAGCTAATACACATTTCCTGCTGGCTCATGGTGAGATGACCATGATGGTAGAAGTCGGTGAGAAAATTGCAAATACATCAGAGCCCCTGTCTTTAAGTTCTTGGTCTTCGAGGATTTCATCGTTTCTGGAGAGGAGTGTGTTCTCTGTGGCTTGACTATTGAGGCTTGGATTTTGTCTCTACCACTTATTAATAGGTTAACTTTAGGGGCCCTGGGGGGCTCAGTTGTTTGGGCATCTGTCTTCAGCTTGGGTCTTTATCTCAGGGTCCTGGGATCGCGTCCTGTGTCGGGCTCCCTGCTCAGCGGGGAGTCTGCTTCTCCCTCTTCCTCTGCCTCTTCCCCCTAGTTATGCTCTCTCTCTCTCTTTTTCTCTCAAATAAATAAATAAATAAATAAATAAATAAGCCAGGATATCTTACCCCTGCAACACCAGTTTCCCTACAAAAAAAAAAAAAAAAAAAAAAAAGGAAATAATAGAACCTATTTTGTAGCTTTATTCTGAGGTATGATCAATTAATATATTTAAGGTTCTTAGCACATGCATGACCCCTAGTAAATGCTCAATATATGTTAGTGGTTACAAGCTTAATTGGTTTATTATAAATGATCAGGATGTATTTACTTTTACATTACTCTTTCCTTGAATGGATTAGATTAGCTATGAAAGATCTCTGCACTTTGAAGGTAATATAAACAGACATGTAGCCATATGTTCCAGAACCATGACGTCTTATTGCCGCCTTGGAGCAACGAGTTGGTGCCAAATGGCTTTATTAATAACCAGTATGTACAAGGCTCTGTGGTAAGGAATTAATGTGAAACTGGAACACTCAAGACAGAAAAGTGGATAATGAGCTATTTGAATACTTTTGAAGTGTTTCTGTCATTCACCCCAGTATCAAATAGCATTGCTTCAACCTCCAACAGCCCCTAATCCTTTGCTCTGTTTCATTTGTCTTCATATCACTGATTGCCTTGTGACATCATCTGTACTTATTGACACATTGCTCTTCTCTTACCATGAAATGTCACATCGTTGAAGGGTTATTTGCTGCCAGCAACTAGAAAAATGCCTACCATGTAGGAGGGAGGAGCTCAAGAGATCCTTGTCTTGAATGAATGACTTTTGGTACATGCTTATATAATATTTTTTAGTACCATGAAGATTCAAGTTCAAAATGGCCAAAATTAAGCGTAGAGACCCTAGTGGAGGTTTAATGCCTGGGAATTAAGAAAAAGATTGCCTTTGTGAGGTAGTTGAAGATGGTTAAAGTGCTAGTGAAATAAGTACAAAAATACAGTAAGGTGGGGAGCGTCCAGTGTACATCCTTAGGTAACAGAAAGCAGGCTAATGAAATTAGTGAATCTCTAGTCCCCTGTGAGGGGGAAAATATGACACTTTTGTATAGTATTGTGGGATAAAGTTTATAATAATAAAGGAATGGGAGAATAATGCTTATCAAAAGTTAACTTGACAGTTCTTGAGATACTTGAATCCTTAATAAAATAATAGAAGACAAATGTCCAAGGAGAAGGGCATTTAGAGACAATCTTCAGTGCAATCAATAATCAACATCCATTTTTGAAAGATAAATTACTTGTCAGATGAAGTTGATAATTTCAAAATTTAATTACATGATTGTTGACCTGGATTGCTAATGTGAAAGTGATATGAGGGATTTGATACAGATATACATATAAAATTATATGTGAAGAATTAATTTAGATTTGCTTGTACTCACATATTCTCATAGGTGAATAAACACTGCACAAAGGATAATAGTTCAAAGTTAATAGTAAAAAACAAAAAAAAGAAAAACCCTAAAATGTCGTTGGGATTTCTAGCTACAGTATTCTTTACCAATATGTGAAGCAGCAATTCTTTGGACTTTTTGAGCAAACCCCCCCCCCCTTTTTTTTTGTCTTCTCTGGCCATCCAATATTTGTTTCTTCTTTGCTAAAAAGATTGCCCTTATAATACTTAAGACAATCAAAGTGAAAAGATTAGAGATACAATAACAGTTTAACAAACATTTCCTAAATGCCTTTTGCTGGGCTGGGAAGTAGGGGTAGAATCTCTAAAATTAATGAGGTCCCTACGTTGGTTCATCCAGGTCTCCCTCCCTTGCTTTATCTTTCCCATGTCACATCTTTAACTCTACACTTTAGCCATACTGATTTTTTTTCCAGTCTTTTTAATTCTCTAGAATTTTGGTGTTTGGCCTTTGCCCCTGCAGTTTTCTCTGACTACATGTCTTCTTTTTTCCTCTTTATCCCACTGTCCAAACATCAGCATCACCACTCCAAAACAAAACCCCAAACCGACAGACCAAAAACTTCAGCTTTGATGTCCTCTTCATTCAAGTCTTTGTTGATTCAGCAAATGTTTGTTAAGGGTTGTGACAGTGAGAAGGGCAATATTGTTCTCTGGGAACTGTGTACTAAATGGGAGGCAGATCCTAAAACTTTTGATTGACAGTGTGGCAAGTGCCAGGATAGGAACAGGCAGGCCATAAAAGAAACACGAAGAATCAGTCAGAGGCTTTCTAAGAGAGGAGACACAAAGAGAATCTAAAAGGACAACAGGGAAAATGTAGCTGTCCCTTCTCTCCTGAAGTCTTTGCTGATGTTCTTAGAAAAGGTGCCCCTCTTAGGTGTTTTGGTAGTGCTCTGTTCTTCTCCCGAAGCACCACGAGCACTCTATAAAGGGCTGGATAATTTGCCTTCTCCACAGCACTGCAGAGTCCAAAGGGCAGAGGCCAGCTCTGTGCTGCACACCATGAGACCCCCTAGGGAGGTGTTGATAAAGAAGAGGAGGTTTATGGTACTCTTCGTCAAAAGCTGTATTAGTGGACCAGTGGGGAGGAAGCTAATAATAGTGAGTTAAAGAAAAATTGAGAGATGAAGCAGCCAGATCTTCTTTCTAAAAGATTGCTTATCAAGATCCCTCATGGATCTCAACCTTTAGTTGGGGCTATTTGGATCTATGGAAATACTACTCAACACACTACTGCGAGGGAAAACATTGTAACAATAATCTAGAAGCCCCACCCCCCCGCCCTGTTCCCCCTTTTTCTTTTGTTATCATCTCTGAATATTTTGTTCATGTTTGAAGGAAAACAGCTTAGCTAGCTTTGGCCTGCTTGCATGCTCCTGGGTGCATGCTGTTGTTCTCTGTCTTTTTCTGTCTCTCATTGTTTCTAGCTCATTCTCATGTTCTCAACTCCATTCCCCTCATTGCTCATTGAGGTATTTTTCTGAAAGTGCAAAAAGAAGCCAAAAATTTTTTTCCACAATATTCTCCCAAAGAAAGCCTTTGGTGTCAGCTGTTCAAATAGTTTGCACCCTGCTGTGGTTATTTTCATCTGGGCACTGTGTTGTATATATCACTCTTCTTACCTTTACTTTCTTCCTCTTAATAACATCTTTTTATTACTGGGCAGGTGGTAGTCTGTCAGAGTATTTGTTCCCTTTTGAATGTTCAGAGTGAGATTCACTTGGAGTGATTTTTCCACAATAAATGACTCTCAAAAAACCCTTGGCTCCACAGTCATTATTTTTTAGAATCTCTAGAATAGTAGTATCTCATAGATGCTCACACGTTTGTTGATTGAAGTAGCCAGACATTACACCCGCCATAGCAAAACAAAAAAGGGACACCAAAATTAGATAAAAGGGAAAGGATCACCCTGTGAAACTTTGCTTCCTCTGCTCTTTGGGCTGGCCTGAACACTCCCCGATGGGCTCTTGGCAGGTGCTCAGGATTCTGGCATAACTAACCATTTTCCCTGAGCTGTAACTGCTGTAGCAAAGGATTTGGGGACACTAAGTTTTCACATACAGGATTCAGTAGCCAATGCGTATTTTTATAAGCTGCTGGTTATTTACCACTGCCTAGGCCCTACCCTCTCCTTCAGGAAGCAGAAAGGTAAACGTGAAAGGCTTTTGACCTCTGACGCCTGTTTCTTCCAGACCCTCACTGTTCTTCCCTACCCTCAGAGACGACAAATAAGGAACCCCTGGATTGCATCTTTAACCATTGGGAAGTTTTCTGTTCCTGACTGATGTATTTTAACCAACTTTAAAAAATTGTAGTTCCTGCTTTGGGGGGGTGTGTGTACATGTGTGTGTTAAGGGAAGGGCAGAAGGGCAGTGACAGTGAGTGGGGTGCGTGCTTATCCTCTGGTTAAGTAGCTGGCTGACGCAGTTAGAGGTGGAAACAAAGTGCAGTGGGAGAAGGTGGGCAGAGGAATTCCACCAGCATCCCAGGCTACCTAGCTTTCCTGTGCTCCTCCGCCCACACTGGCTGACGGGGTATGAGCCAGCCGCCTCTGTTGCGTCGGTCAGGCTCCATGCTCTCCGGCTTGTGCCTGGGCAGGTGGGGGGCACACCTGCAGGGCACTGATGGAGCACGGGAGGGGAGTGGACAGGCTTATGCCGGGGCTCCTTCCCTGCCCAGCTGTGGGTGGCTGGGAGCTGTGTCCCTGCAGTGAAAGCCACAGCTCCCCTTGCCTTGGGGTGGTAAAAGCCTCATGAACACTTGATCCCTTGCTGCTTTTCCTTAATTCTGCCATATATTTGTAAACAGTCCTTCCTTTGGATTTTCCTCAATGACCCCTTTCTGAATCAGCCACCTGTTTGCTGCTGGGACACCGACGCTGATGTGATGGATTTGAGGAATTAGGACACTGAACAGTGGGGGACGTGGTTGGGATGGAGAGCAGATGCTGGGCAGTCTTAAGTCATTGGCTTTGGTGAGGCACAGAGGTGTCACACTGCGGAGCTTGTTGGAGGAACCGACACTGTGGATGGTCCATGGGGCGCACAGGGCGTGGGTGGCGGCTGAGCCCTGGGCCCTGAGAAGAGTATTATAGGAAGTCGTGTTTGGAAGATTGCTGAAGTCCTGATTGCTGCAGGCCTTGACAGTAAGACCCATCCCATCTCTCCTGGGATTTTCTGTTTAACTCTTGGGAGGGCTGGCTGGCTCGCCGGCTGGCCGGCTGGCTGGCTTGCTTGCTTGCTTGCTTGCTTATTTATTTATTTATTTATTTATTTATTATTTATTTATTTAGTTCGGATAATTGCAGACTCACATGCAGTTGTAAGAAGTAATACAGAGAAATTCTTTGTATATTTCCCTCAATGGTAAGATTTTGAAGAACTGTAGTATTACATCACACCAATATTAACATTGATACGACCCACCTATTTTATTCAGATTTCCCCATTTGTACTCCTGTGAGTATTTGGAGGGTTTTTAATCAGAGTGGTTATATGACCAGTTTCTGAATGAGAATTCTGATGTTACGAATTCAAGTGTGCCTCAGAAAAGTTCTTGGTTTTTCTTTGGAAACATTCATATGACATTGACTTTCTTTTCCCTTCTTATATGTATCTAAGATTCAGTGGGACCATTGAAAACATGCTGTTATCTATAGAAATGTGTTTTAAACTCAACCTTCCCCCAAAATCACCTGTTCTCTCTAGTGAAGTGTTAAGCATATTGTGGATTTGACATGCCTCAGTTCTCCCGGGAGAGCAGTGTGGTTATAGCCAAATTGCAGAGAACAGGGAGTCAGTTAACAAGTACTCCAGGTACAGCTGGGTCACCCAGGAGCAGGGTGACCTTTGACCCAGCCCTGAAGCTACCTCCCTGGGCCTCAGTACACTCATCTGTGAATGTAATATTTCAGTTTGTTTCTAGGGCACCTTCCAGCTCTAGTATTCTTTATTTATTGCATGAACAGATAGTTAATAGCAGGGTGATAAAACTCATTTTATATTCTTGTGAGTTATTCAGTGTTTTTTAGAGCTTATTTTGTGCCTTGCCTTCCACACATTTCTTCCAAGGATTTCACCTCAGTCAGTGAAATACTGAGAAGCACCTTTATAAAAAGGGCAAAATATATTGGAAGGTCAGCTTTGCAATATTGGTGACAGGTTTTTATCCCCGTGACATGTGTTAATAACTTGGTTCTTCTCACTGTGAGACGTGTCTTTAGAAAATGTGTAATTGCCCTGAAGATCAGGGAGACCGTCTTCATTTTGCATCAAGAGTAATTATGCTGTTTGCATCGTAAGTTCTAATAGAACACATGTAACTGCATATTATTTTTAGATTTGATTAAATACCTCGACGGCTTATGCCTGTCTTCTTAGAAAAGCTTTATTCATTGCCTTGAGTGGTTAAATAATTTAGAAGTCACTAGAAGAATGAAAGAAGAGAAGCAAATGGGAAAGCTGATTAAGAGTAGGTAGGGGTATGATATTTAACAGTTAAAAATGTATATATCTGCCCTTTTAGTATTTGCTCTAATTCATTATTAGGTTTGCCATTTTCCACTTATTTTAAAAGGCACCTTACCTAGAAAGCAAATCAATATTTACAGTGCATTAGTGACACAGAGAATTTGAAATCTTGTGATGAGGGTTTATTGCTGTTTTATCCACTCTTCAAAGGAATGCACACATCAAACGGTCTCCACTATCATCCTGGACCCAGTGACATCGCACCAGTCCCCGTGTGTTCCAACCAGCAGCTTAATTATTGAAGATCCTTGTCTTTGAATTTTCTTTTTAATATTTCAGAGGATGTACTTGGAAAATCTATATATTAAATAAATCACAAGATTACGGGGAAAGTTTTATTCTTGTGTTTTTAAATGCATTGATTTTCCTAAAATTGAGGATGAGGAATTGTAATAATAATGACCAAATTACCTTAAACAAGAGGCTTCTATTATTTCTAATTACTGTAAAGAACACAGATTACATCAGGTCATTAGAATGCTGAAATAGGCCATGGGCAAAGCATGGAGGAAAAGGCTGTATTTGTATTATATTCCTCTTAGGCAAAGACAAAATTGTATTCTTTTTACAACATGTGTTTTATCAGGACTGTGAAAGGTGGGAAACCTGTCAGATGAACCAGGCAGTTGTGTTTCTGTTGATAAGGCCAGATGTTTATAGTGATAAGGCCAGATGTTTATAGTGATCTCCTTTAAAGTCCGGTTCAACTTGTCAAAAGACCACATGCCATTTGTGGCTGCTTCTACACCATTCCCTATAACTCGGGTATTTTCCTTCTCCTGTGTTGCTTGTAATACTTTAACCTGTTTAGAGGCCCCTGACAATGGCTTTTGATACTGCTCTGAAACACGTTTGTATTTTTTCTAGTTCATTTTTTATAAATCATTGTAAGTTCTGTTAGGATGAGGTTTGGTAGGGGGTCACTGGTATAGTGTATGAACATATAAGGAATCACACATTTTTTTTAGCATCAAAAAATTTCAGACTCCATTAGTGCCACATCTGGTCTTATAGCTGAGGAGCCTGAGGCCTGGAGAGGGCACGGACACACCAGGCTGCCCGCTGTCCTGTTCTTAATGTGTGGTCCTGGGCATCTTGGGAAACACTCAGATCATTGCAAGGAGGCTGTTAGGGCAAGACTGTTTTTCAGAGTATTACCAAAATATGTGTTGTGTTTTTCACTGGGTTGATCGTCTGCACCGGTGGTGCTCAGGCACTGATAGGTAAAATGCAGGCCCCTTGGCACAAATCAGGACATTGGCACCAGATGTATTTTTTTTTTTTTTTAAAGATTTTATTTATTTATTTGAGAGACAGAGAACGAGAGACAGAGAGCATGAGAGGGAGGAGGGTCAGAGGGAGAAGCAGACTCCCCGCCGAGCAGGGAGCCCGATGTGGGACTCGATCCCGGGACTCCAGGACCATGACCTGAGCCGAAGGCAGTCGCTTAACCAACTGAGCCACCCAGGCGCCCCGGCACCAGATGTATTTTTTACCCAACACTCTCACACTTTAAAACACAAGCCATTTCTATCTGCTGTCCTTGATAAAGCGGCAAAAATGATTGCTTTTACTAAATACTGGCCTTTGAGTATCCAGTTTAATATTCTGTGTGATTAAAATGGTAGGTAGGCGTAAAGTATTTGTACATATTGAAGATCAGTGGTTGTCTTGAGAAAAACTTCTATGTGATGGTGGGCGTTGTAAGAGGAGCCAGCCCTTTTTTTAGTGGAACACCATGTTTTCTTTTTTCTCTTTTTATTTTTTTGAAAAAGGACAGAAAACTGTGGTTTGTCAGACTTTGATGTCTGGCAGAGTTTCTAGAAAATGAATGAAGTGAGCCTGTCGCTACGTGGCAAATATCGGACAGTATTTATTGCCAAAGAAAACACGCAAGCCTTCTAAGTGAAAATTAGATTTTGGAAAACACAAGTCCTCCCACCACTTAATGACTCTTCTCATGAAATGGGTAGTGATATTCACGTTATGTGATTTTCTGATATGAAGAAATATATCAACCTTTTTAAGAGTGATATAAGCCAATAATATGTTCCAAAAAGCTAATGTTACAGAATTTTTTGATGAGTAAAAGATCCAAAGTAAGACAGACAAGTAGATTTTAATGTACAAAGAATGAGAAGTTTACATTCCATATTGCAGCTAACCTTTGAGAAACTCTCATTTGTCAAGTTTTGGTGTGGTATCAAAGAAGAGTATCTACAGTTTTGGAAAGATTATTAAAATACTATTCCAGCTAAGTATTTGTGGAGTTCTTTTTTTCTTCGTATGCTTGTCATGTTGCAGCACATTGAAATCAGAAGCAGGGATGAGAATCCAGATGTCATCTATCAAACAAAATGTAAAACAATGCTACTCTCCCACTAAATAAACTTTGTTTTATAAAATAGAATTTTCTAAAATTCTGTTGTTTACGTTAACATGTAAATGGGTTTATTATTGTTAAGTTAAAAATGAATTAAGGAATAAATATTTAAATTGTTTTCATTTCCACTTCTAATATGGTAAACGTCCCTAGCTATAACCCACATAAACAAAACCTCTTTGAGGCCCTCAGTAAATTTTAGAGTGAAAGAGTCCTGAGATCAAAATTTGACAAGCACTGGTCTAGGCTGGTCTCTTTTGGGGTGTACTTCATTATCTTTTTTTTTTTTTTTTTTTTTTTTTTAAAGATTTTATTTATTTGACAGAGAGAGACACAGCGAGAGCAGGAACACAAGCAGGGGGAGTGGGAGAGGGAGAAGCAGGCTTCCCGCCGAGCAGGGAGCCCGATGTGGGACTCGATCCCGGGACTCCGGGATCATGACCTGAGCCGAAGGCAGACGCTTAACGACTGAGCCACCCAGGCGCCCTGTACTTCATTATCTTATACATTGTACTTCTACTTAACCAGGAGGTTTTTCTTTCTTTAACACTTCTGAAATTGGGATGGCTGTTGTTTCAATCTATATGCATAACTAACATTAATACTTCTTTAACTCTCCAAAATCATATGTTGCTATTTGTTAAAAATCAGTGTATGATTTTTCAGTATATATAATCCTACTTAGAAAACAACAAACATTTTTCCTTTTACAAAATTGAGACTCACATTTTTATCTCCAAGTAGCTAGAAATGGATTTCATGATTTGGGTAGTGAGTCAGCACTGACCCAGGCGCCAGGAAATTGTTCCTGAGCTCCTCCTGTCATCTCGCTGAGCCTCAGCTTACTCATCTGTGAGGTGAATCACATGTTCCTCTGTTGTGATTAATGTAGAGCCTCATTAAAAAAAAAAAAAAGACTCAGATCACTGCAAGTTAAATCAGTGGTTCTAATCCAAGGTTATTTAGGTGTGTGTATAAACTGGATAAAAATGCCTTATAGTTTTCATGCAACCATAAAACCAAGAAGAAATTATAAACCAATACAAATGCAAATCTCACACCATCAGTGTGTTGCTGAGTCTGAATCACAGGCACCATGGACGTAGACCAATGCTGTGTGGCCTGGGGCTTTGCATTTGGACCTAGTGATGCTGCTGGTGTGCACTAGGATTCAGTTCTTTCAGCGCATTGAACTGCAAGAAAACCTTGATTTCAAGATCATTATGGTATCATTTGGCATTCTTTTATGAAGAACATATTGTTTACATTTTAAATTGAGTTTTCTCATTAGCCTGGGACTCAGATCACCTTCCTGCATGTGACCGTGAACAGAAATGTAAATATGGGGCCTTGAAATTGCGTCAGGGTGCTTGGTTACTAGGTAGTACAAGCAAAAGATCCAGACTATATTATTTCCTTTTATGGACATCACTAAAATGAAAACAGAAGGAAATGAAAACGGAAAGTGTAATGTGCAAAGAACTGACAGGAAGGGCTGGCTGGTAGCGCGTCTCCTGGGACATCTGTCACACCGCGGGTCCTATACGTGCTGCCCCAGTGCAGTGCCCCACATCTACCCAGAAGGCTCCGCCCGCAGGGTCTGCAGTCCTCGCTGCACCTTATCTCCTTTCTAGCCCCCCCTTCCCCCCCACACACCTGCAGTTTCATGAGTTACAGATACAAGAGGTGAAAGGCTAATTATTTTTGTCTGTTTCAGACTAATAGATTAACACAGTGATCATGTCCCATCAGAAGATGCATCCTTATATGCAATTTATTTCTTCTGGGAAAAATTTTCAAAAGCAAGCGTAAGAAGCTCTTTTCTTTTGTCTAAGCAAATTCAATGAGATTATATAGTTCCTGAATTTATTTTGGGGTGGAAATGTACTTTTATGTGATTGTTTTATTGTGGTCATTACTTCTGTTCCATTTTTAAAGACCATCTCTGGTGAGTAGTGCTTCTTTTAGATTTACACACAGATGCACACATACATGCTCACGTGCAGGCACGCGTGTACACAGAAGTTGAGGTGTGCAGAGTTCCTTAACAACTAAATAATCAACAACCCAGTAACTGGAAAGCAACAGAACTCATATCCAAGAAGCAGTACTATAATTGGCCAGAACTGTTTTATTCTTCCCCCTCCTCTTTTTGCTTTTATGCTAACATTTTTGATTTGATGAATCTGGGAACAGTTTTGTTATTTGGGAGGGAAGTCTTTTTTATAGTAAGAGCATTGTAGGGTTAATACACATAGATTCTTAGATGTATATTTTTGTGAACTTGTTTTGAGAATGACTATATAGTTCTTGGTGTGTTTTATTTTTGGGTGCAATGTATAAGCAGTAAGGGCCATCACAAGTTTTTTACTTACACTTAAAAATTGGAAATTATTCTCTATAATTTTCATGTGTGTGTCTCTCCCAGCAAATTAAGATAACTACTAACAATATTAAATTAAATGTTCAGCATAGGGGCGCCTGGGTGGCTCAGTCGTTAAGCGTCTGCCTTCGGCTCAGGTCATGGTCCCAGGGTCCTGGGATCGAGCCCCGCATCGGGCTCTCTGCCGAGCAGGGAGCCCGCTTCTCCCTCTCCCACTCCTCCTGCTTGTGTTCCCTCTCTGTCAAATAAATAAAACCTTTAAAAAAAAAAAAAAAAAAGTTCAGCATATTTTTTTCTGGTAATGTTACCCAGGCTCTCTTATTATCAGATCCTCATGATGTAGAAGCACATGTTAAAAGCAATATTTTATTCATATGCTTCTGTTTCCTCTGATCATTTCTAATTTGCTTTAACATCTTTGAGACTATTGGATTGACAGTGGTTTAAATATCACCCTCAGTATGTAGAGTCTGTTTTTAGTTGAGCATCCATCCTTTAGGATCTGTATAGCCATACCATTAATCAATTCATCAGTGTTCCAAAAATGTTTTTCATAGTGTAAATCATGAGTTTATTCCACCACTAAAGCTATTTTGTCAGAAACTATTTATTTATTTGAGAGGATGAGAGGTGGGGGAAGGGGCAGAGGGAGAGGGAATGAGAGCCCACATGGGGCTTAGTCTTAAGACCCTGAGATAATGACCTGAGCCAAAACCAAGAGTCAGACACTTAACCGACTGAGCCACCCAGGCACCCTTTTTAGAGACTTTTTAGAAATATTTACCTTGCATTCTAGTTTTTGAAAACGGATCGTCTCTAACATTATTTATTTTTTAACATAATTTAAATTTTTCATCTTATATTTAATGTTTTTGAGTGATTTTGCTCAGTTGGTAAGTGGAGTTTTTGGTTTTGATTCCCAGTGTTACAGACTCACGTGCTTTTGTTCTTACCTGGTTTTATAGTTCTGTTCTTTCTCTGCTATACCAATGATTGTATCTGCTAAGGTGTGCTCAGTGCTCTTGATACAAATATTAACCTGAGTTTGTTAATGATTGTGTTATAGCAGTTGCAAACAGACCCCTCTTTTATGTGAATACAGTTGCTGAAACACTGTCTTTCATGTAATTGTGTATGTGAGTATATGCCAGATACCTGCATATTAGCATATTACTTTCAAGATTCCCTTTATCTTAAGGATGAGAAGTGTGTTTGTGCTCTATATTTTCTGATAGTACTTCTTTGAACAAGATAATTATCTTATTTAACAGAATTCCTTAATAGATGAGCCAAGAAGTTTAGATTGTGTATTTTTAATCCCGATATGGTTAAAAGTTAGATAAAATTTGTTCCATGGCTCACATCGTTATTTCTACTTTAGAATATGTATGATATATATCTTTTAAAAGATTTATTTATTTATTTGAGAGAGAGAGTGCGTGCATGAGCAAGAGGGGCAGAGGGAGAGAGGGAGAGAGACTCACAAGCTGACTCCTCGCTCAGCAGAGTGGGGCTTGATCTCACAATCCTGAGATCACGACCTGAGCCCAAACCGAGAGCCCAATGCTGAATCAGCTGCGCCACTCAGGCGCCCCTGTATATTGAGTATGCACGGAGTGTCAGGTGCTGTTTTAAGCACTTCATCTCATTTAGTCCTCAAGATACCCTTACGGAAGAAGGATGGTTTTATTGCGTAAGAAGAGACTAGAAGCAGAGTCTAGTTAGGCGGCTTGCCCAGAACCAGACAGATACCAAGTTGGTGAAGCACAAATACGAGCCTGGGCAGTCTGACTCCAGAGCAGGTTATCCCATACATACTACATTTCTTTTGCCGTAAAGTGTTTTAAAGGAACTAATGGAATTTCTATTTAGAATGGTGACCCACTGTCACCTAAGTGTTACTCTCTCTAATCTTTTGGATTTCACTACCTTTATCCTAACATGTAGTTTTCAGACATTAGTTACCTTTTAAAAAATATAATGCTTTTTTGTATTTATAGATATGCCTCTTCATGTCCGACGAAGCAGTGACCCAGCTTTAATTGGCCTTTCAACTTCCATTAGTGATAATAATTTTTCTTCTGAAGAGCCTTCACGGAAAAACCCCACACGCTGGTCAACAACAGCTGGCTTCCTTAAGCAAAACACTGCTGGGAGCCCTAAAACCTGTGACAGGAAGGTAACCATTTCTATTTTGTGTCTTCTTAGTATCAATGATGAATGTCAGCTGCTGACTGGATCCTTTGCTTCTAGCCCATCTTCACTATGGCCCTTTGTGTGTGTGCATGTCAACTTCCGCATCAAAGTTTAGATGACTTCTTATTTTATATTGCCCTTGCATTTTATGATAAAATTCATGCTAATAGATTTATTTATGTATCCATTTTTTGAATAGATAATATATTTATGATTAAAAATGAAATCTTTTGACATGAAACGTGTACATGTAAAGTCCCTTTCCTACTTTGTCTCCTAGTCACCCTATTTCTCTTCAGGGGTAATCCCCTTATTAGCCTTTTGCATGTCCTTGCAAAGATATTTTACACATGTATTGGCAGATATTCCTATTGGTTCATGAGGTACATTAAAGAAATTATAGCATTATGGACTTCTAAGGATGAAAGTAGAATCCATAGTCTAACTACCCTATTGACAATTTTTTCTTCTTAGAGAAAGGAAGTGTACTGCCTAGTCTTAATAACATTTTCTTCTTTGAGCTAATTTATTTCAGTCCATGACCTAATTTATTTAGTCTAAAAAAATAAACTTTATTCTATTTTTTTGAGCCTTATCATCCCATTCTGTTATACCTCTAACCTTTTACTCAATGAGCTTTAAGCTGTGTTTGTCATTTTCACTGCTGAATCTGTAGAGTCTCAGTAAACATCTATTGAATGAATTAATATTTTTTTCAATGCAGACAGTAATTGAGCACCATGTGTATGTTGAACTATAATTACATATTAATATTAAAGTGAATATAGCTTAATATTTGATTTATCCTTTGCATTTATGTGAAAGTACCTGTTTTAATTTTTTTTTTACTTGTTGCATTTCTACAAACACTCTTTTGTAGTAGTTCATTTAAGGAAAAAAAATACATAGAGCATCTAGAGTACCTTAACTGGGAAGAATCTACCAGGAAAAAACAGTGTGCTGTAGTCTCTGATTTTTTGGATTAGGAGTTTAACTGTTAGGCTTACTTTTCTGAAATATTTCATTATGTATTTGATGAGGAATCAAGTTGGAGTATCTTCTCATTGAGATTAACTTGAAATTTTAGAATGCTTGATCATGAAGTAAACCATCCAAAGAAGCAGAATCCAGTTTATGAATAAGCCTCATGACAATTAATTTGTGTTCAAAATAGATTTAATTTGCATGGGTATTTAGAAGTGTATAAACAAGTAGAGTTGACAGTTAAAAAAAATGCATTATTAAAAAGGTTTTCACATGGTTTAAGGATAGTGGGTCAGAAGTCATTGAGGTAATCAGGGTTTTCTTTTTAATTCCTTCCACATCCTGGGTATGTGAGTCAGCGTCAGTTGCACAAAACAGAACCACAGTAGCTATTTTAAACATAAACACAAACAAACTTAATACTTAGAATTGGAATCTCAGAAAATCATTGGAAGAGCTTGAAGAGCAGGCTGTAGGCTGGACCTCCTCAAGGACTTTCTGAATAATGCAGTACTGCACATCTTCCCGCAGAGAAGTGACCTGAGATCCTTCCCCCTGCATCTGCCCACCTGATGCTAGCGCCCTGTCTCCAGGTGTGCTCACCTTGTCTCTTGTCACTTGTGAAGCTAGGAACTGAAGCCAGAAATGCCTCAGCAAACTGGATCCTCTCCATCGCCAGGCTTGCCCCTCACAACACAACAGCCCAGGACAATTCCCTCTTCCACAACCGTCATTTAAATGTCAGGCTCTTGTATGCAAATGTGCAGAATGCTGTTTGCCTCTAGATCCTTACCTGTAGGGGAGATTTAGGAAATGGACTTTGGCCTTCCAGCTGTGGCAGAGCGGGCACGCTGCCAGAGGACTGTGGTGCACACTGCCAATTAGTCACCTCACTGAGTGTTTGTTTTAAATAACATGTATCTATCGTTGTAACAAATTTGGGAAACTAGTGCAATGCAAAATTAAATTATTTATAATGCTAAAATTTAGCAACACCTAGTGTTAAGATAATAAAGAATACACACACATACGCACATACACATGGTCTCACACATATATATATCCACACAGAGTTGGAGTCATACTGTGTCAACACTTGGATCCTTATTATTTCTCCTTTTTTTCATATCATAGGGATTTCCCCTGGTGTGAATTTTATTGGAAATACATATTTATCGGGGCGGGGGCCCAAGGGGGAGAGAGAGAGGGAATCTTAAACAGGCTCTATGCCCAGTGTGGAGCCCAACTTGGGGCTCAGTCTCACAACCCCTGGGATCATGATCTGAACCAAAATCAAGAGTCTGAGCCACCCAGGCACTGCCCTGAAAAATATTTTTAATGGATGCAGAATATCTCATTGTAAAATACAGCGTATCATTCTCTTATTGTTGGACATTTATACTATTTTCATTTTTTTCACATTATAAATATAAGTGTTGCGAGACAAATTTGAATGTAGTTTTGTTTTAAAAATGGTTATTCAGGGGCGCCTGGGTGGCTCAGTCGTTAAGCGTCTGCTTTCGGCTCAGGTCATGATCCCAGGGTCCTGGGATCAAGCCTGGCATCAGGCTCCCTGCTCAGCGGGAAGCCTGCTTCTCCCTCTCCCACTCCCCCTGCTTGTGTTCCCTCTCTCGCTGTCTCTCTCTCTGTCAAATAAATAAATAAAATCTTAAAACAAAACAAAACAAAACATGGTTATTCATGGACACCTGGGTGGTTCAGTTGGTTAAGCAACTGCCTTTGGCTCAGGTCATGATTCTGGAGTCCCAGGATCTAGTCCCACATCGGGCTCCCTGCTTGGCAGGGAGTCTGCTTCTCCCTCTGACCTCTCCCCTCTCATGCTCTCTCTTTCTCATCCTTTCTCTCTCTCAAATAAATAAAATCTTCTAAAAAAATAAAAAAATGGTTATTCATTCAACAAGCTTTTTCCTATGTGGAACAGTTTTTAATGTAGCCAAATGCCCACACTTCCTCATAGGAAAGACCTTGATTTACCTCCACATCTTTAGATGAAATCATGTTTGCATACAACACACATAAAGGGTAATGTGTAATGACTTTGTCCTTTGAATTATCTTTGGCTTTACTTTTCAAGTACCCATTTCCTAAGCTTGCTGTCAAAATTTTAAGCTGTTTGTATTAAAATCTGAGAGATTTTCTTTTTTGTATGTGTATATCGCACTAAATGCTGTCTTATTTTCATTTATAAAATGACTTCCTGTATTTTCAATATTCAGAACAGGTACTTGGAGGAAAGTATACTTGCTGATCAGTATTAACTTGATTTACTTCTCTTGAGGCCATGAGAGCTTGCCTATGCTGGGGAATTTCAAGATGTTATACATTTTTATGAGTATGTAGTGGCTTAGGTTTTCTGTATAAATGCATTGAAATAAAGGAGTTAAGGATTCATAGTCTTGTGATGCATTGATCTCTAATAGTTAAAATTAAGTTGACATTCTAGTATAACTCATCAACATAGTTAAGTGACCTCTGTTCTTCTAAGTTGATAAGCAAAACAAACAGTTTTGGAATAATGTCACCAATTAGTTGAAATCTCTTATTTCTGAACTAGGCAGTTCCATTCAAGTATCTTAGAACCCTACCATGTTGAACTCGCTCCTGTGGCTCAAAACCAAGATGAGAGGTGGAGTCTTCCCAGTTAATGTAGTCATTCCACTATTAAATTTAGAGGGCAATGTAGACAGATTTTGGTGCAACTAAACCACGTGAGAGCTTGGAGAGACCAAGGGTTCTCTGGGCTTCTGTATTTCTTACAATTCTTCATTCTTTAATTTGGAAGTGAGATGTAGAATAGACGAGAGTCTTGGCTTTTTTTTTTCTTTTTTTTTTTTTATTAACATATAATGTATTATTTGTTTCAGGGGTACAGGTCTGTGATTCATCAGTCTTACACAATTCACAGCACTCACCATAGCACATACCCTCCCCAGTGTCCATCACCCTGCCACCCCATCCCTCCAACCCCCCTCCCCTCCAGCAACCCTCAGTTTGTTTCCTGAGATTAAGAGTCTCTTATGGTTTGTGTCCCTCTCTGGTTTTGTCTGGTTTCATTTTTCCCTCCCTTCCCCTGTGAGAGTCTTGGCTCTTTAAAAAAGTTATTTGGAACATTGACTCACTCCTGCTGCCCCGCATGTTGTGGCCGATTGCTTTTTTCAACTCTTAGAGAACATTTTGCTCACACTTAGTATGGAGAGTATATTGCTAGAAAATGTATTTTCATTTGAGATTTTACACGTGCTTAATATTTCATCTTGGGAAAGAGTATTTCAATCAGTGTGAACACTTAAATCATTTTGCCACCTCTTTGGTCATCCTTATTAAGTCATTGTCCCTGCAAATAAAGTCTAACTAGTATGTGGAGAGCATTTGATTCATTCCATCAAGAACAATGTAATGAGGCACTTATCAGAATCAGCCAACCATGAAGTTTCAAGGATAAAGTCTGTGCATTATTTCATTGTGCACTGGTTGTAAGCCATTATTCCTTTCCCCCAAAGACCAAGAGCTGTTACTTTTCTAAGTTATCTGCCCCTTTCATCGACCCCCCCTTCCCCTGCCCCACCAAATAAAATTTACACGGGTAGATAAAAACAAAGGTAGCATTAAGAACCTATCTTGGTGTTAGGGTAAAGGGAAGAAAGTCATAAGAGAACATGTTGTATTAGCATCAGTATCTTGTAAATTTTTATTTTTAAAAGTTCTTTTTTTTTTTTTCAAAGAATTTATTTATGTGTCAGAGAGAGAAAGAGTGCACAAGCAAGGGGAGTGGCAGGCAGAGGGAGAAGCCTACTCTCCGATGAGCAGGGAGCCTGATGTGGGACTCGATCCCAGGACCCTGGAATCGTGACCTGAGCCGAAGGCAGACGCTTACCTGACTGAGCCACCCAGGCATCCCTATTTTTAAAAGTTCTTAAAAAGAGACCTTAGAATATTTCTGACACCCTGGATTTATTGTTTCTCTTTGATTTAGTTGCTTGACATGTTTGGTACCTTTCCAGTACTCCTCATATACACAAGCTCTTGGAAGAGTTGCTATCTTAATTATGTCTTTGTCATCTCTCTTTCTGTTCATTAGAAGAGTTATGAGGTCTTTCTTCTAACTTTAGAAAAATATTTATATAAACATTTCTGTAGTATATTTTAAGATTCCTCAAATAGTCTTTTTCTTATAATACTACTATTTGCTCTTTGCATTTATAAAGTAATGAAAAGTATAAAGAAGCAAGTAAGTAATTTGGAATTGTGTAGATGAGTAATATTGACAGTTCGCTGTATGAACGTGGGACTCTGGAGCATAGTTCTGTATAGCTGGTGGCTGTCCTTATTACCAGTGGGGAATCATCGAATGAGTATAGTTTAATTTCCTGACTTTTTTTCCTAATTTTGTCTTGTATTGAGAACATTTTCCCATGTCTCATAAATATAGATAGCTTGCATAATGTTCTTTTATGTACTGATTTTTTTTTGTAGTTGGTGTTTATTCATTTTATTTGGTGATTTTCCTGTTGCTTGACATTTATTCTTTGCCAGGTTTTTTTTTTGCTCTAATAAGTAACCTTTAGAAGTACCCTTCAGAAAATATCCTTATATATTAATTTATGTTGACATCTCTGATTATTTTCTTAGAACAGATTCCTGAAGTAGACCTATTTGACCAAGGAAATGAATATTTTTAAAGCCACTGATAATTGTTTCACATAAGTTCATGACTAATAAAGAGTAAAGTGCTTATGTTGTATAAAGCACTGTGAGAAGTCCCAGATGGAGTGAGCTATGGGATGAGGGGGAGGATAAAGAAAACAAAGAAGCAAGTGGTACTGTTCCTGAGTTCTGGAACGTACTGTCTTACTGTACGGTTTAATGGCTCCCATTTGGCTCTGCATCAGAATCACCTGTGAACTTTTAAAAGATGAAATATACTTGTAACAGTGGATTCCTTTACCTATTTCAGATTTGTGTGTTTATTGAAAGCTGCTTCACTGATTTCAGGGCAGGGTCTGTTTTTGTTTTTTGGTTTTTTTTTTTTTTAGAACTGAAAAGGAAAAAGAAAAGTGTGCTTGTTTGCCTGTTAAGAGAGGGTAAATAAGAGTATTATGGTTATTTTGAGATGTCTTCTTTTAGGCTAATTTTTCTATCATAGCAGAATAGAATCTGGAACATTTACCATATTTGGTTTTGTGATATTTTACTTCTCATACTTAGATTGCTCAAATTTATAATTTTCAATTGAAAGTCCATTAAGAAGAGTTTTTTTGAGTTTTAAATAAAATTATTATAACAGCCTGCTGGGATATTGGATCCTATGCTGTCAATGCCAGACTGGAATAGGACATATCTTTTCTAAATAGAAGCTCTGATACAAATAATGTACCTGTCTATTGTTCCTTGGCATATTGTCCTCCACCCCCAGTCTTAGTTTAAAGTGCATTTGAATACATCGGGTCAAGACACCATATTCCCATTATCATGTGTGAAGTCACCAATGCTAATTCAGACACAAGGAACTTCCAGAAAATGCGTACTTCTTGTTTTATTCAGAGTCAGAAAACTTTGCCGGTTGCTGTGCTGACAGTGTATTAGCAGTTACCATTGGCTCCTACTTCATGGTACTCTAAAATAGCTGCTTGCTTGCTTGCTCATTCATTCATTCATTCATTCATTTTTTATAGAGTTGCAGTCTATGTTTACCTATTTGTTTGCTTCCTCATCCCTTTCTCAACCATTTGGTTTCTGAATCTCTGCTTCTCCTTTATGCTTTCTATTGGATAAAGCCAGTCATATTGGCAAATTTGAGTAGGCTATTTTATTTTTAAGCTAGTGCGTTTGACCAGTTGGCTATTGAAAAACGTTGTCTATCTTTTGTTATTTATGAGCCAGTCATAGGTGTTAGTGAGTTACAGTAATCATCTAAAAACCTCAAAGGATGAGCTGAGATCATTCCCTAAAACCACGTTTCCTCTGTGAGAGACCTATAGCTGTGTTTAATTTTCTGGGGCATTAGCTTCAAGGGAGATCCAGCTGAGACTTAGATGTTAGACTATTCTACAGCAACATTTGTATTTCCCGTTAAAGGCCTCTGAAACTATAAATTTCACCCTTCTATTTTGCATATTAAAAGATCTTCATTTGATTGCAGTACAGTTGTGTGCTTTTAGTAAGTGGTGGTTATAATCATTTCTATAATAGGCTAATTTCAACTGCCAAGCTCACCTAGTTGGAGTTGTTAATAACCTAGTCTCATCTATTTCTATGCCACATGTAGGGATATAATCTGTCTTCACTTGCTTTGAATATTATAATTTGTGTTCAAAGTTATAAAATCCTAACGTGCTGTTGAGAAAATTTTTGAGCCTGGATGTGCGGTATTTTTAGAGTTCACAAACCATTCCAGAAGTATAAACCAAAGTAATGTCAAAATCTTTATTGAGCAGCCTCAAAGTTACGTAGAGAGGGAAATGAATATGTTACACCTGTTTTTCTTGACTTGAGGGAGAGAACTCTGAAAACTGAGAATGACATTGAATTATATTGAACAAACATTTGCATGGCTTTTATACACTTAAAAATATTTTGGCCTTATTTCATCTTTTTAACTTGGTTTTTGTTTTTAATTTTTGATACATTAGCTTATAAACCTACTTCTTTCAAGTCACAAAGTTAGATGTAGTCACTTCATGTCCTCTTGTTAACAAGAAAAGTAGAAGATGGGACTGCTCAGGACTAGAGCCACCTGCTGCTTGCATTCTAGCTGGACTGGCAACCTTGGTTGTAATTTGCTTGGCTTCCAGGTCTGCCTTTGGAGAAGTGCATTTCAGTCAAGGTGTTTTAGAGTGTGGGGTTAGAAGTGGTTCCCATCTATGTCATCTCTAAACTATATCCGTTTTGAGGTTTTTGATATTTTCACGTAATCATAGCCAGGTTTTTTTGAGGACTTCTTGCCAGACACTGTGCTTGGTCTGTTACATGTTATATCTCATTTAATCCCCCTCTACTGTTTAAGTGTTGTTGGTGTTCCCATTTTATTGATGAAGAGGTAAAACCTTCAAGAGTTTAAATAGGTCACCTAATAGTTAAACCAACTGTTAAGTGGTAAAGTTGTGATGTGAATCTAGATTTTGCAGTTTCAAATTCTGTGCTTTTGACAAATATCCTACCCACATCACAACATGCTTACAGACTTTATACATTGCCCAATTATTAAAAAAATTTTTTTCTTTGTTAAAGATTTTACTTGTTTATGCCCAATGTTCATTTAGTTGAATAAACTATAAAATACTTCACAATAACCTTTTCATTTTTATTTCCTTTAAATCTTTCTATTATGCAGTTAAGACATGAATATAAGAATAATGGGCATGTGCTTATTATTAGAACTGGCATATTTTTTAAAACCTCACCAAGTCTATATTATATCTTAACATTTTAGTCTTAAGTAAAAAAATGCTGGCTTAATGAATATCTGTACTAATAATCTGATTATGTTAACTGATCTCCATTTCTGTCCCTTTTTTTGAGGAATTTTTTGTGTTTGTTTTCTCTAATCCTTGTGATTGATATTATTGTTATTGAGAATTTATATATTTGGCCTTCTTCTTGATATTTTATGTGCATTAATGACAGCAAAGTAAATAATGGTACAGTTGGATTATAATCCAAAAACCAAAATAAATATCCATAAGACTATACTGATACTAATAAATGATTAAATAAAAAGTAAATGGGAGAAAAGGTACAAATTTTCTTAACAGAAGAATCCTAAATAGTATAAATAATATGTCCCCCTCCAGAAGGTGGGAGCTTAACTCCCCTCCTCTTGAGGATTGGCTGTAGTTAATTGTTTCCAAAGAAGAGAGGAGGGAATGTGAAAAATACTAACTTTATAGTGGAGAAGTGACAGACTCACCTTAACCAAGTGATTAAGGTTAATATCACTAATCATAAGTCATGGTGATATCATGAACCCTTGAAATGGTATGGTGGGATGGGTATTTCACCTCAGTGGAGTTTTCCCCAAAACTCATAACTCCAGTTTAATCATAAGGAATCTCAAGACAAATCAGAACTGACGGACATTCTATGAAGTACCTCACCAATATTCTTCAAGAATATTGTGGTCATAAAAAACTGAGAAAGACTGAAAAACTGTCCCAGGTCAGAGGAGATTAAGGGGATGGAGGATTTAATACAGTTTGGGATCCTGGCACGAAACAAGGACATAAATGGGGATTGGGGGGAATGGATAGATTGTAAATACATCTGTTAGTGTAGTTAATAGTATCGTATCAGTGTTGATTTCTTAGTTTAGACAACTATGCCAAGGTTATGTAAGATGTTAACATTGGAGGAAGTTGGGTGAAGAGTGGGTAGGAACTCTGTGTACTACCTTGCAACTTTTCAGTAAATCAATTTTTTTCCATCACACAAAGTTTTTTTAAAACCCAGCTTTACAAGGCACATTGTGTCACCCATATTTTGTGCTAAGAATCAGAGATGGCAGTTCATGCACAGGTGCTTGGCATGTGAGGAACCAGGACTCAGCCACAGGTCTCTGTGAGCCCTTGGGCACACCTGGTCATTCCCTGAGATGTATTTTTCTTTTTGGAAATGAGTTATAATGAAAGCTTTTCAACTGATTTTATTAAATACTGATTGATGGTTGGTATCCTTCCCTATGACAAGACTGAATTTGAGAAATGCTCACCAGTTTTAAACCTGCTGCATTCTCATGGCTGGGTACTCCCACTTGTGTCTTTAATTTTTGTTGAGACATCCTGGTGCAACAGCTGTTTTGTTGTCACGTTATTCAGATTGTTAAGGTTTTTTGAGGGGACAGAGGAGGGGTTTCAACAGGAATTATTCCAAATTTTCTGGAATCATGTTTTCTAAAGTTATGATTTTCAGTTATAATTCGGGGACAAAAATAGATTCCTTGAAAGTTAATATCCAGCTTAGAGAACATGCTTTTTCTGCTGATGGGGTTGGAGAGAAGGACTTAATTCTTTAGAAGTTTGAGCTATCAGTTTCTTTATGGTAAATGCTTTTCGTGTGGAGATGGAATTCTCCAGAAAAGTCATTATGAAATTATGAGAAGCATAAATAGGATGAGATTTTGATAAGTGAAAATAATTTTTCTACATTTTCAAAAATCTGTGGAGATGATTTACCTGAGGAGGCAATTTCACAATTAAGGGGAAAACTTTAAGAAAGTCATATCGTCGACTGTACCTAGGGACTTGCACAGAAATTACTCAGTTGTTTTGCTAATCTACCCAGTTCATTGAAGTTATGATTGTGGACTGAAAAATATAAGAAGGAAGTGCTAGTATTTACATTGGCAGGCTAGTTATATATGGTGCAAGTATCTTGATTTTCAAAGTTTAGTGATTTCTTTGAATATATTGCTTTTAAATTAAGGTGAAAAACATTTAGGTAAATATAAAAGATTTATGTTGCACATTTAGATAATGTGTAAGGCTGTAGATATTTTGGAATTAGGCAACTACTGTAAGTACCTTACCTTTTCTCTTTCATTCCCCGGCATCTCTTCCCTTCTTCTCTTGGTGTTGTGCAAATTGCTTCTGATGCAAAATGCTATTGTTATTCATAATTTTAGTTCGGAGATATAAGTGTTTAGAGTTACATGTTTTTGAAAGAAAATGAAATGTGGGTAGGTATTTCTTGCTGTCAAAATAAGAAATATGTGGCACTTTCTAAAATGTTTTAAAATTGTTTCAGATTTAAATTTGTTTTTCAGAGTCAAGCAGCATTAGTCAAATGTTGCTCTTCATTTTTATTGTAGTTTTGGAAAATGATCCAGGCTCTTCAAATTGTAACCTGATCTGAAATATTTATATTTTATTTTTTTCTCATACACTTGCCTTTGTTGAAAGAGTAGGGTAAAAAATGATGGTCCCTTTTCTCTATTCCTTATACTTGGTGATTGTGGAATGTTTATGGCCATCTGGCAATTGAGTGGCCTTTCTTCTTCTTTTTTTTTGAGAGAGAGAGAGAATATGAATCCTAAGCAGGCTTCATGCCCAGTGCAGAGCTGGATGGGGGCTCGATCCCACAACTCTGAGATCATGAGTCAAAATCAGGAGTCTGACGCTTAACCTACTGAGCCACCCAGGTGCCCCGTTCATGTTGGTTTTTATGAAGTACTGTCCAAGAAATAAAATGCGAGCTCCTGTTACTACTGCTTCCCTTTTAGTTCTTTTCCTTAGTTCCTCAGAATCCAGATGGAGATAATGTTTTTGTAACTTGAAAAATATTAAACTATCCTCCCAGGCTACCTTCTCCCTATGTTCTTATGGGGGATATTTTCATAGGATAAAGGAGATAATCCCAGTTATACCTGGAAATAGACTGTTTTAATTTAAAACCATTTAAAAATTTTTTAAAAAGATGTATTTATTTGAGAGAGAGAGAGAGGGAGGGAGGGAGTGTGTGTACACACATGTGCACGCCTGAGTGTGTAGGGGCAGGGGCAGGGGCGCAGAGGGAGAGAATCCTCAAGCAGAGTCCCTGCTGAACGTGGAAGAAGGAGGCTTCCCACCAAGCAGGGAGCCTGATGTGAAGGCTCGATCCCAGGACCCTGAGATCATGACACGAGCCGAAGGCAGACACCCAACCAACTGAGCCATCGAGGCGCCCTTCTCCTTCCAGATTTAAAAATTCTGTATCTAAAGTTTTTCCTGGCATTCTGAACTGTTGAGCTGGATTAAAAACAACAGAAGAAATTGGTTCAAATAAATAGTCTGAATGAGATAGAGTTTTGCTGATCTTTTTCCTCTTAGATTTCCTTGTCTACTCCATGACCAGATCTGGTGGCTTCAGAGAAATCTGTGCCCTCATGGTCACTTCTGGAAATGTCACGGCCTTTATAAGTTGACCTACATCTCTGTGAGATATTTAGCCAACCTGTTTTCATACCAGATCCCTTTATGTTCATAGCCTGGTGCAGATCCATGCTCTGGGGGTTATTTTTCTTATCTGATGTTACAACAGTTACTGCGGTGTACTGGCCAGTTGTAGGTTGTGAGGTAAAACTAAAATGTTATATTTCTGGTTTTGTCAGCATATCAACCGGAAGGATTTGCTATGACAGGAAACTTACTTGCAAATTAATCATAATTTTCAAATGTGTACTTTTTTTTTTTTTTTAAGATTTTATTTATTTAGTAGGGATAGAGAGAGGAAGCACAAGCAGGGTGAGTGGCAGGCAGAGGGAGAAGCAGGCTCCTCGCTGAGCAGGGAGCCCGATGTGGGACTCGATCCCAGGACCCTGGGATCATGACCTGAGCTGAAGGCAGACGCTCAACCGACTGAACCACGCAGTCATCCCCCAAATGTGTACTTTCTGTAGAGAGTTGCAAACAAGAATTTTTTCCCCTGGCATATTCAGCATTCTTGAGTGTCCCACTGATCTAAATGTAATTCTGTGATCTAGAAGCTACTGAATACGTTGTAAAGACTGGAAAAGACATGAGTTATTGTTCAGATTTTTCAGGTCAGAATGAGTTTTAAGAACTATGTACCTTTAATATTTCAAAGGAAAAAAACTAATAAAATTTGATGTACATTATAGGAGATTTGATTTTGTACATTAATAAAAAAATCTGCTTGGATAAATTATTTTCAATTTTTGCTACTAATTCCTGTTCAAAATCTAAATACAGTTTAGAATGAAAATTAAAATAGAGATTTAAAAATAAAATATGTATTAATGAAATTTGAGCTACAGAGGTGCTCTAATAAATGTTTTGGCATTCAAAATCTCTGCATTTTGATTTTTTCATTTTTAAATTTTTAAAAAGTTACATTGTCAGTATAATTGATGTCTCGTCACAAATTGTACCACACTTTTATAGACTATCACTAATGATAAGTAGTCTACTAATAGAATTTTGACAGAAATGTATGGATGTTTGAATTTCCTCTTTGTCTTGTCATAGTTCTGTTCAGAAGTAGGAGCAAATTTATAAATACAAACTCTTTCTTTTATCTCTTTTAACCCTCTCATTAATGATTAAGAATGTGGAAGAAAGCAATTACCCAAAAGGAAAGTAGGAGATATATATATATATATATCTCCTATAGTCTACACACACACACACACACACACACACACACACCAGTATTTATACTTATTTACATATGCAGGAATTACAGATAATATGGGCTTAGCTAATGGGATGAATTTGCTTGACCACAGATCAACAACATTGGGGCATTCCATGTAGGATATTGGTCATTACACTTCAAAATAGACATGTCTCTAGGATAAGTGATGATAATACTGTGTTTGGAGTAAAATCCTGTGGTTTTTTATTTAAAAAAAAAATATATTAATAGGCATGTCATTGGTTTAAATGGATAGGGACTGCCAAATTTTCTGCCTTCATTTACAGGTTGGTTATTGAATCTGTAATTTTTTGTGTGAGTCAGTTTATTCCCAATCCCACATTTCTCTCTCTTCTTTTTTCTCTTTTTCATTTACTAACTAGAGGACGATTTGAAGGTCAGAAAAGTACATTGACAAAAATCCTATTTACAGACCATTTTATGGTTGTTATCTTCTGCTACACGTTAGCCTTGGCCTTCCTTCCAAGGTCATGCTCTGGTGTAGCCATCAGGAGGCACACAAGGTAAACTCTGGCCACAGAGACCGGAATGGGTCTGTTACATTGAATCAACAATATGATTACTGATGATTTTAGCAAGCTTCATGTAATTAAAAAACAATTCTAAGCCATAATTACTAATTTCACCTCAGTCTTAAAATTTCAGGTTAGACATCCTGAAAATAGTTTCTTTTGTGTCTGTGTATCATTTCTTGGAGAAATGATAAAGCAGAAAATTGAGCTCTCTTTGACTAGAATTGCCGAGTTGAAAAATAATTGTAAACTTAAAATCTGAAAACTGTATGGGAATATTAGAAACCATAGGATGCATAGAGGGTACAAAAGTTAAATTTATATGCATTGAACGTTCAGTATGTCAAAATATAACACAATTCCTAATGGTTTTTCAAAAGGTGTTTGGAATTTTTGCATTGAAAAAAAGAAGTAGAACTGTAGTTGGGTTTCTTATGCTAACATAGAAATATCTGGTACTTCTGTAATGTTCATGAAATATTCCTATATTTCTGCAACAGAGGGATGTAGGCTTGCCAAGGAATCTGACCATCAGCTAAGTAGCTGTTTCTGAGAGATAAAGCCTTGGAGTTGCAGCTTAGTATGCCAGGAATAAGCTTCTATCCCAAGGCATTGGGTGGCTTCTGTGTGGTTTCTTTTTATTGAATTGTAATTGGCTTGGGGAGGGGTGACGGGGGAGAGAGGAATTACTTTCCCTATCCTGAAAGAGATTTACTGCATAACTAGGGTACTGCTACCAGGGAGCAGCAAATTAATATGCATTTCTCAGCCTGGGTGGCTTTTTGACACCTGATGATATGGTAGTACATTTAGATGATAAGGAAAATCCCTGATCACAGCAGGAACGTCTGTTTTTTTCTGGCAAGAGGGATAGCAAAGCTGAATGGCTGTTTGGGACAGCTTCATGAGTGAAGGATTAAAATTGTAATTAAAAAAAAGGAGAGTAATTCCTTATGGTAGTTTTCTTATAAAAATTGTTAGATAAAGTAGTAATGGCTTTACTATAATAGATTATTTCTTGTTATTAGCAAATTTAATAATCATTAGGATTTTGCATATTGGTACTACTGACAGATTTTTGTAAGTCTAAAGAAAAAGATCTTTGTTTTTTTTTATTTTTTAAAGATTTTATTTATTTATTTGACAGATAGAGAGAGAACACAAGTAGGCAGAGTGGCAGGCAGAGGGAGAGGGAAAAGCAGGCTCTCCGCTGAGCAGGGAGCCGGACGTAGGGCTCGATCCCAAGACCCCAGGATCATGACCTGAGCCGAAGGCAGCCGCTTAACCAACTGAGCCACCCAGGCACCCCAAGATTTCTGTTTTTACCTTGAAGTTTACCAATAGACAGAATGGAGGCATTAATTTGATCATAGAATGAAATAGATTTAAAGTCACATTCTCAAATTTTTTAAAATAAATACAGCTCTAACTTGTTGCAAAAATATTAATGGCAAAGATTTTTGTTGGTTTGGTTTTTTCTTTAGGTTAGAAAATACAGGTTTTGCAAATACATTTAACTTAAAAATGTTGACTTTTTTTGTAGCTGACAATAGTCTGATCCATTAAAAATGTAGATAATCTTTCATAGACATATTAAGACTACCATGTTTTTTTGTTGTTGTTGTTCTTGTTGTTATTTATCCATCTAAGGACTTTATTAGTTGCAAACACTTCTTTCCTTCAGAAACAAATGACAGCATTATGTATTACATTCCATGCCTTCATACTTTTTAAAAAAAATTTTTTAATTTTTTATTTGAAAAATGGGAACATAGGAATGCAAACTCACAAATGAGCTAAGAGAAAATTCTTTTCAAAAATCAAGTACTTTAACCTATATAATTTGGAAGAAAAAAAGCAGTATGTTTATCAATATGTACTATCAGGCACTCACTCCCATGCAAAGTTCATGTAGGTAGTAAGTTTAGATTCATTGCCAATCAGATCAGTGAATTTGGGAATGTTTTGAGAAATGCTCATCAGATCTTTTGGACATTCAGATATTTCAGCGTCAGTGCAAGGTTAATAATGAGAACTTTTTTTTTTTTTTGAAGGATTCTTTTTTGTGTTTATTATTATGGTCTCATTAAATTCTCATTCTTCTGTTAAGTACATTAAATATTTGTTGGGTACCTACTTTGTGAAAGGCTCTGTGCTGGGCATCATAGGGTTAGAAAGATGGTCCTTTCTCCAAAGCTTATAATGTAGTAGAGTTTGCTAGAGGTTATGGCATTTATTTTTTTTATAGAATTTTTTTTCATTTAAATTCAATTAATTAACATAGGATGTATTATTGGTTTCAGAGGCAGAGGTCAGTGATTCCTCAGTCTTGTATAATACCCAGTGCTCATTACATCAGGTGCCCTCCTTAATGTCTGTCAACCAGTTACCTCATCCCCCCACCTCCCTCATCTCCAGCAACCCTCAGTTTGTTTCCTATGATTAAGATTCTCTTATGGTTTATCTCCCTCTCTGATTTCGTCTTGTTTTATTTTTCCCTCTCTTTCCCTGTGATCCTCTGTTTTGTTTCTTAAATTCCACCTATGAGTAGATCATATGATAATTGTCTTTCTCTGATTGACTTACTTCGCTTGGCATAATGACCTCCAGTTCCATCCATGTCATTGCAGATGGGAAGATTTCATTTTTTGATGGCTTAGTAGTATTCCATTACACATACACACACGCGCACGCGTGCACACACACACACACCACATCTTCTTTATCCATTCATCTGTTGATGGACATCTGGGCTCTTTCTGTAGTTTGGCTATTGTGGACATTGCTGCTATAAACATTGGGGTGCAGGTGCCCCTTCAGATCACTACATTTAAGACTACTATGTTTTTAAAATCATTTACACTGAAATGAATATTTTTAAGCTGAAAATAGTATGTACTGTATACATTTCAATTGGAAATCATGAATATCCAAGCATATATTATGAAGGAGAAATCATATTGCATGTTATGTTGTTTGTTGTTATACTAACATTGTAAATACAGAATCACAACTTTATAGGATTACAGTCTTCGTCTGAACTTTGGATCAAGCTCAGGATTGTGAGGGAGAACATGAGTGAAATGCTAGTAGTACCTGCATGATGCTATCAACAAAGGAAAGCATATATTGCATAGTGATTAATAATATATTTTAGAAATTCTTCACTTTCTTGATAATGACTAAGGTTACTTCAGCTGGCCTCTCATACATTATAAATTAATGTATGAATTCATTATTGACATTACCATAACAATATTGAATTAGGAAAACTTTTTTGTTATGAGGGGTTAATATCAATTTTATTTTTCTTATCTATTAACTATTCAAAGTTGATTCTACAAATATAAAATTGAATTTTTCGGGTGGAGTTCAAAAGGACAGATTTTTTTTTTTAATCTTTAGCCCTTATCTCCTTTAATATGATTACTTTGTGGTGGCCTGAAACATGAATTACATGTCATAATTGATGTAATTGGAGAAATGTCACACTGCTTTTTAGATGCAACTGGAAGTAATTACATTATCCACAGACATTGTATACTGTAGGTGTGACATTGAATTGAAATAGGCATATAACAGTTATACATCTGGTAGTATAAATCTAAAAGTACAATCATATTTCAGTGAAAATGCGTGTCACTGATGTTTATCGTGATGCCTTTTGAAAGCATTCCCTTTTTCATTTTTAAAACAACTTATAGAAGTGTTCTTTGAAAATTCAGGGATTCTGAACCATGTGAAAGTGACATAGTGAAGTAAAAGCCCTCCATATTAGTATAGGCCACTGAGCTAAGTGCTTGAGTCTAAAGGTGAATGGCGATCTTCTGCCTTGGTTTCGATGTAATAGTGGAAATAGCAATTTTAAAAATTAACTAAATTATAAGTTAGAGCTATAATTAGTAAAATTAAAATATAGTGGTAATAAAAAGCATGACATTCTGATGTCTGTTGAAAGTCCGGGAATCCCTCTTAGAGAAAGTAGCGATTGCACTGGGTGTTGAAAAATGGTAAGTGATCTTACAAAAGAAATGTTATTGGAGTCTAGGCTCTGAAAGAGCATAAGTAAAGGTGAAGAGGCATGTGGCACAGCAAGCGTGATTGTGTGCAGTTTCCTCGGGGCTACCTGCAGTCTGTCCCATGGGTGATGTGCTCCAGCGTACATTCTAGAACAGTCCTCTGTGGGAAGTGGCGGAGAGCACTGTTGGAGAGGTTAAGGCTGGGGCCAGCCTCCAGTTTGAAGGTTGCTGTACTAGTTTCAGATGAGAGACGAGTAGAAAGAGGTGAAGAGTATGATGAACATTTTTCAGAAGGGTGCCAGGATTAATGGAGAAAGTGAGTTTCATTTTGGATCTGTTGATTTGGAGGTATCTTTGGGATGGACGGTTGGAAATTTAGATCATGAATTCAGGAAAAGTTTAGTGTTGGTGACCCATGCCTGGAAGTCGTCAGGAGGGAGGTTTTGAAATGATACACTTTTTGAGCTTGGCTAAGGAGACAGGAGTGAGCAAGCCATAGGTAGAGCTAATAAGGGCCATTTCAGGAAAGAAAAATAATGGTGGAGATTCAGAAGGAATCAAAAGAAAGTACCAGTCACATCCTGGATTCTAGACACCAAGGAAAATGAGCATTTTGTGTCATCTGGTCTCTTCATTTTAAAGATCTACTGTTCCCTTTTTGCAAGCGGTATTTTGTCAGTATGTGAACATCCAGCTCACTATCAACTCTTCACCTAACAGTTATAGAATCCATTGATTATCTTTGCCTGAAGGAGTTATTTCTTTAGGAGCTGTATGTGGTGAGTTTTCTAAATCTATTCATTATTCTGTTTGCATTACGTGGCATTCTTCTGAAAAGACAAGCTTCCCCTCATCGACTGGCACTGTTGGTTTCCCTGAAATACAGTTCCTCCTGAAAAGGCAGAATAGATTTTTAATACTTTGTGTTTAATTATTCATTTTCAAAGTAAAGAGTTGGTGTAGTAATCACCTCTAATGGTGGAAAATGAATAGAGAAGCCAGGTCCTTAGCCAATGGTAGCAGCCCCAAGATCCTTGATATAAAAATTCTACTTGTGTTTCTCTGCACTCCCAGTCCTTCTTCCCTTCGTGGACATTTTTTTTTTTTTAAATTTTTTTTTAAATTTTTTTTTTTTTTTTTTTTTAAGATTTTATTTATTTGCGAGAGAGAGAATGAGAGACAGAGAGCGTGAGAGGGAGGAGGGTCAGAGGGAGAAGCAGACTCCCTGCTGAGCAGGGAGCCCGATGTGGGACTCGATCCCGGGACTCCAGGATCATGACCTGAGCCGAAGGCAGTCGCTTAACCAACTGAGCCACCCAGGCGCCCCCCTTCGTGGACATTTAAGATTCTGTCAACTGATACATTTATCTGCCCTTTATGACTTATTTGAATTTCTTGGCAGTAAGTCAGCTAATTTTGCTTTGTTCTCAAGTTATCATGAGCAGGTTTTAAGGCAGAGCTCCTAGTATTTCGAGATACAGTGAGCTTCGGTTTCTTCAGTTGCTTTATGCTTTTCCTTAGCCTTTGCCTGTGTCCTTTGCTTATTTTACCATTTCCATGTTCCTGCACGCAAGGCCAGTCCCTAATTCCTGGGTGTGGAGCAGCATTGTAATCTTACAGTGTTTTCCTTGTGCTTGCAGTTATATGCTGTGTTATAGCTTTCTTGAGCTGCAGTAACCAGGCATGTACAGAGGTTTTCTAGTAAAAATACTTGCTGCTAATGTTTAATTCTGTCGAGGTTTTAGTTTCTTATCTAGGTATATTAAAAAGAAAACTTTTAAAGTTTCATACTGAAGTTTATACTGGTAAATATTTATAGATTTAAAAAGATTTTTTGTACACCACAATATTGGCATAGGTTCCGGACCATCAATTCATTTTGAAGCTTTTTCCTCTGATGGAATTCATGAAGGATCAGAAAACAGTATCTTGGTCTATTGCTAAGGTCTATACAGTACAAACCTGTTACATTACACTTTTTCGTGTCTGTGTATTTGCTGCTCATATGGTTTAAGTCATGAGGAATAAGAAACGGTCATGTGTATAATGTATACAGCCAGACCATCCTTAACAAAGTTATTAAGGAGAATATTTTGGTCCTTCACTTAAAATGGGGCACTGATGTAAGTGGGTCGAAGTGGTTAACATTTTAAATTTGTTCTTGTAGGAGATATTTAGATTTACATGTTGAACTAAAATGTTTGACTTCTCTGCCTTATCCTACCTTCCTCCTTTCTCTTCAGGACATTGAAATTAGGTTTTATTTTTTATTTTTAAAAGATTTTATTTATTTATTTGACAGAGAGAGAGAGAGAGAGCACAAGCTGGGGGAGCGGCAGACAGAGGGAGAGGGAGAAGCAGGCTCTCTGCTGAGCAGGGAGCCCGATGCGGGGCTCAATCCCAGGACCCTGGGATCATGACCTGAGCTGAAGGCAGACGCTTAACGACTGAGCCACCCAGGTGCCCCTGAAATTAGGTTTTGTAGCCCAAAAGCCAAAGCAGATTATTATAAGTTATTATTTCAAAGAAATGTCCAGTAGCATTTGATTGCTTTGGGATATATATATATATATATATATATTTAAGATTTTATTTATTTGTTGGAAAGAGAGAGAGAGATTGAGAGAACGAGTAGGAGGAGGGGCAGAGGGAGAAGCAGACTCCCTGCTGAGCAGGGAGCCCAACAACAGGACTCGCTCTCAGGACCCTGGGATCATGACCGAAGGCAGACACTTAACCAGCTGAGCCACCCAGGTGCCTGCTTTGGGACATGTTAAGTAAATATTTATCAGCTAACTAGGTTTTTATGTAAAGACTTCACTTGCCATGAGCACCTTGGGGTGAGCAGTTATGAATCTATTATGTACCATGTATTGGGATAAATTAATTTTTCCCTTTACTTGATATTTGAATTAATGCATACAACTAGCTCGTGAAGTAGCTAACAGAACAGTCTAGAGAATCTTAAGTCTCTTGCCCAAAGTCACACAACTACAAAGATCTAAATAAAGAGCAAATTCTTTGGGGCGCCTGGGTGGCTCAGCTGTTACGCTTCTGCCTTCGGCTCAGGTCATGATCCCAGCATCCTGGGATCGAGCCCCGCATCGGGCTCCCTGCTCGGCAGTAAGCCTGCTTCTCCCTCTCCCACTCCCCCTGCTTGTGTTCCTGCTCTCGCTGTGTCTCTCTCTGTCAAATAAATAAAATCTTTAAAAAAAGAAAAAGAGCAAATTCATTAATCTTTCTTATTCTAAACATTTTTGGTGAATTATAGAAAATATCTCACAATATTAATAAGACTAGAAAGAAGATGAAAAGAGGAAATTCCATGATTGGGAGATATCAACAGTCTTGTAGAGAACTACTTTTCATTTTGTGGTGCATGTAATTGGCCCAGGGAGATTGATTTGGGAGGGAGTGCAGGGAAAATGGTTTTGTCTCCCGTGCGTGTACGTATGCAGCTACCTTCCCCACTCTAGTCATTACACTCCCTGAACCCCAGACGGATGACTGCATTCATGAGGTCTAATCTGGGTGAAATGTCCTCAATCAGCTCTTCTGTGTAGGCTTGGGAAAAATACTTTGAGTATGCAGAATCACTTTTCTGCTACTTTTGGAAGACCAAATGCATCGTTAATTTGCAAAGTCTGGTTTTTTACAAGACACCTTTTTGTTTCTTTTTGAATAGAAAGATGAAAACTATAGAAGCCTTCCACGGGATGCTAGTAACTGGTCTCACCAATTTCAGAGAGACAATGCTCGCTCATCTCTGAGTGCCAGTCACCCAATGGTGGACAGGTGGCTGGAGAAGCAAGAACAGGTAACATAAATGAATCTTTCTACACATGTCATTGGTGTAACTTCCTAGCCCATACCCTGAAAGATGTTTCCCTCCATCACTGTGATGATTAAAGGTAAATTACTCTAACAAACTTCAGGTAAGTACCAGGCTCTCTGTCAGAGTTTGTCTAATATGAGTATAAACTATTTCTGTGGTGGTCCCGGATCAAAGATTTCTCATAAGCGGTTATGAATATTTGCTGTGGATCCTGGAGTATCATGACTCCTGAACTTGTTACGTTGCTGAGGCATAGACATTTGGCAGTGAATAGTACAGCTTGAGTAGACTTTCAAGACCACTTATAGGTTCTTCTCTTTATTGATAAGCAGTAAGTCAAAGGACCTGAAGAGGCAAATTAAAATGTTCTATCTTACCTGATTTCACTCTGTAGGAGAAATACATGCTATAGTGTTATTTCAGAATTTCGATGATTTTGTCGGGTTTGGGGACTTTCCCTTTCATAAATGTCAGGGAACTATTTTTGAGGTTTGTAAGTTTTTAGAGGTGCTCAGTTTACTCTGCAGGATTGGCCATCTACCATTCGTGAAATCAGCATTGTTTACCACTCAGTGTAAGTAACTGGTT
Source organism: Halichoerus grypus (assembly GCF_964656455.1). Lineage (NCBI taxonomy): Eukaryota > Metazoa > Chordata > Mammalia > Carnivora > Phocidae > Halichoerus > Halichoerus grypus. The sequence goes on along the minus strand of NC_135717.1, from coordinate 72,360,709 downwards.
CGTGTCCTGGGAAAAGCAGCTGTTTACAAACTTCTTATGTCGCTGCTGGAGAAGCCGTCACCACATGAAGACTAAGAATTTATCCGGTTAGTTGTGACACATAAAAAACAAGTTCTTCCAGTGTTGTTGTTTAAAGTCTGAATTGTTTCTTGTTAGTCACAGTATTTTCTTTTTAGTGGAAATTCTAGGGTTTTCTTTGTTGTTTTAAACAGTTTTTGTATTAAAAACACACTTATCTCCTTACTTTGTCACTTATTTTCTTAAAAAGTTCATTTAAAATTGAAGGCTAGTGAATACTAAGAATGTTTTGTTTTCTGTTTCAGTAATTTCTAAAATTATTAATAATTCTATTGCCTAGATAGTAGAGTAGTTGTTTTTCAATTTAGATTAGTGATGTCAGTGGAAAGAAGTCCTAACTTTACTTAATGCATCTTAGTCTGTGTTGTATAGCATAAGCCTCCTAAAATAATTTTGTGTGTGGGGGTGTTGGAATATGAAGCAATAAAAAACGACAGTTTGCCTTTGATACCACGTATGGAATCACAAACGTACTGATTTTTATCATATCATAAATGTTAGAATACACTAGAAGCATTGTGTGATGGAAATAATTTTAAATAATTAAAAAACCATGGAAGTCCTACTTAGGAAAAACATTATTTTCTCAAAATACAGATTTTAAACTCATTGGTGTTATTATTTCATTACCATTTTGAGCTAAATATTTTAAAGAATTAGTTTAGCATGGGCCTGTAGTCAGACTGGCTGGTTACTAGCTATCCACCATAAATGAGACTTGGGCACGTGGCTACCTTGTCCATACTTCAGTTTACTCGTTTATCAAACGGGTCTAATCATAGAACCTGCTCCTACAGTTGCTGCATCCAGTGATGGAATACCTACCAAGGGGTTATTAGAATACCTACCAAGGGGTTATTAGAATCATGCCTGGTACCCAGGAAAACTGTGTGTCTTAATATATTTGTTAGAAAAAAAGTTGGCTGCCAAGAACAGAAATTCTAGATTGCCTGAGAAGAAGATACTCCTTATTCATTTAACACGAAATCTGGAGGCAGGGATGATTGGTGGTGTAGTCCACAACCCAGCGGACCTCACTGAGGATCCAGATCCTCCATTTGCTGGGAGTTCGACACAGGGCCTCCATGTCTGTGTGCTCAGCTTGTCGGAGCCTCGGACATCACGTCCTTGTACGGGAGAGGAACAGTGCCTTTATCTTCTGCGTGGCTCTTTTTGAAAGCAGATAAACCTTTCCCACAAGCTCCCCCCCCCCCCAAACAGGTGCCCTTCATGTTGTGTTGCCTAGCGTTGTATGACTTGCATGCCAGTTTCTAAAAAAAAAGGGAGTTGTTGGTTGCGACTAGTTGAGCTTGATCTCCTGGAGCTGGGGGTGTGGGTGTGGCGGTTTGTCTTCCCTGAAACACAGCTGCTCATCACTGAATACAGTCAAGTTTCCCTTAAAGCAAGAAGGGAGGTACGGTTAGCTAACTATGCTAAATATGATTATTGTTATTACAAGATTAGGGGAAAAAATTGGCAGTCCAGAGTTTCTAAAGTAGGATATATTTAATTGTATTCTAAAAATACACTTTTTTTTTTTTAATTATTGTGGTTGTAGATGTGTTTTTAAGGAGGTTATATAGTTTTTCTTTGTAATTTTGGTATAAAATAGTTTCTTTTTACACAAAAGGAGTTGCATTGAGAAGCCACATACTTTTTTTTCTTCCCAAAAGACTCAGCCTTGATTTGCTTCTGTTGAAGTTATTTGAAGCATTTGTTCCTTGATAAGCAGGTTTTTAAAAAATAAGTACTTCCTTAGTCTATGTAGTCTAATGTAAATGGCATTAGTTAATTGATTCCTGAGCCTGAAAACATCTTCTTCCTTGGCTTAAATTTAAAAAATGATGATCCATTCACTAAATTTGATGATTTCACATCAGCAGGATAATTAACGAAACTGAAATCTATTTAACTAGACAAGAACAGCAAAAACAACACAAAATCCATATTAAAACTTTGCCTAAAAGTAGGCACAATTGTTTGGGCAGAAGAGGACAAAGAGGTTATGCTGGACATACTGTAAATCTAGTCCAGATAGTCTCATTTAATTGTGCATTTATTCTTTTAACTGTTTCCCATGAGTCATCTGACTTTAATGGCCAAATGTCTCTTCTGTGGGCTTTTTTCTCCTTAGTTTTTGCCATTAAAAATGTAATAAGAGATGAGCATTACATAGATAAAAATAATGTTTTATATGGTAAAAAACAAAAATCACCCCCCTGCCTTTACAATTTGGGATCACCAGGGTAGAACTGCCTTCCATGAGTTATGCCATCTGGACTGAAGAGGTCAACAGAGTTCTAGATTTTATATGTCTTCAGTGGTTTTGTTTTGCTCTGTTTCCTACTAGATTGCTTGTCTCATTATCTCTGTTTTTTTGAAGGCAATTATGACCAGATCAGTTGTGCCAGTGGGAATAAACAGTAGGAATGAAAGGCACAAGAGAGCGTGTTAAAAGTGCTGAGCTAGTAGACACCTCTGGTAGCTGAAGGTGGCTTTCAGTTTTTGTGGGGTTGATCCCCTATAAGGGGATATTGAATCTTTCCCTCTTTTAGAATATTCATAAGGTACACACTCATATAATCAAAGGTGGGGGATGTATTTTATTAGAACTTTGTACCAGCAAGCACTTGGACTCAAGCTCAACGTGATTTCCAGAAATAGAAGTCTTGCTTTTCAGTTGACTAATTCTTGCTCAGAATAGCCTGTAGCTGAATCCTATATCAGGTTCCTCTCAGAAGTAGAGGACTGTGTATCTTTCAAAGAGCATCCTTTTCTTGTGACTCCCTTTTTCTGAGCTCTTAGAGGAAGCACAAAGAATTCAATACTAAATGGGTTGTTGTCGTATTGCCTTGAAAAAGTTTTCATGCTTCTGAAATTCTGACTCTGAGACCCAAGAAACAACAACAAAAAAATCAACAAAAGGCTTAGTTTTGATGTGTGGCAATGCTTTAAGAAATCTGAATTCCTTTTAACCCTTACCATTTCCCTGACTCGGTGTAGACTATAATTTAATATTGGCAGATAATAGATCATAAGCTGACTTTGTTCTTATATCCCTACAGTTTATTGCAACTAATAAATTCCACAAAAGGAGGCAGGAACTTTACAATACGTTATTGGAGGAATTTAAGGCCTGAAAGTAGAGGGACCTTCAGGGAAATTTAAGCTAATTGGGAGCCTGCCATTTTCACTACCTGGACTTGGTGAACAGACCTGAAGCCAATTAACAGAAATATCCAGGAGGTGCAAGGCACATTCCAGCCGCCACTTAAGCTCTGTTATAGGGGAATGACTGCCTTGACCTTTAGAGAAAAATCTATGTTTTAGGGTTTTTTTTTTTTTTTTCCATCAAGCAAAAACTTGGTCTAATTGGCAGATTATAGTGGGGGAGGCAAACTGAGAGGAAAACTACCTTAAATGTTTGGTGATGACCCAGTTCAAGTGTGACAGTGGATGTGTGCTGTCCTCACCTTTGTCCCCTGGCCTTCTGGCCCCCAACATTCAGTGTTGTCTCACAGCCATGAGTATAAGGAACAATGACAGTGTCCTATCTTCTTATTTTGTGAACTTTTATCACTGTCTACAGTCATAATGCTTCTGCTTCAAGTTTTTTCATGGAGAACATTCCTGACTTTTGATATTTATTCCTTCTGAGATGAAGATGGCTAATATGGGGATAGTGTCTGTTTTTACATTAGCCCGAGTCAAGTCCTAGATATTAGAAGTAGAAAATAGCTGAACCTTAAATAGAAAGCATACTTTTTTCTATTTTTAAATTTTAATTAATTAATTATTAAGTAAGCTCTATACTCAGTGTGGGGCTTGAACTCACAACCCTGAGATCAAGAGTCACAGGCTCTATGGACTGAGCCAGCCAGGTGCTTCTCAATAGAAGTCATGTTGAAATAAAATAATGCTTGAGAATAAATTTCTTTCATTTGTCCTATTCTTAAAAAAGAATTCTGCTACATTGACGGCTTATTCTGATACTTTTGAAAATATTTATGCTTTATAACTATTTACATGATACACAATGAGAAAAGGTAAGATTCTATGACAGGGTTTCATTTTTGCTTTTCATTATAATTTGATTAAGTCCAAATTTTGAACATCTAGGGCAACAATAAATTTTAAAAATTAGAGCCTATTTTGGATGTGTTAAACATACTGTAGTGAAGAAACATTTTTAAGCTTATCCAGATTTTATATGGGAATGGTTTAAAAAAGAATAAGCAAGCCAGGCGATAAGTAATTGTGGTATTGGGTGTTGCCTGTTTTACCTTGGAGTGATAGGATGATGGGTGTCTGGGATGATCAGGTCCTGCTTCCATACCTCTCATCGAAATTGGGTTTTTCCTCTGACCTGCCTTCACATGGGGAGATCCTTTTCCTTTCCCAAATGTTTAAGAGCCTTTTCTAAATGGAAAAACAAAATAAAACAAAACCCCAGCTCATTTCACTGACACCTAGAACCATCCAGATGACGTAAGTAGTCAGTTTCCGAATATGAAATTATCATACTTTTTAAATTACAAAGTTAGGAGATGGCTTCCTTAGCAATCTGATTACAACAGCTGCAGACCAGTCAATGAACTGACTATGGGGTCATCTTGTTAAAACATGGAAGGGCTATAGAAATTCTGATGTGGGCAGAGGCAGGGCCTCATGGCATCTGCCTCATTAATGGGACATAAGGTTAGGTTCTGGTGCTGCCAAATGGTACCTGGAATTTGTGTGTTTGTTTATGCTTTAATTCTTTAGCCCTAAACACTGAGAAACCAAATCACTGCTAGGGTTATCTGGATAAAAATAATCAAAGCCCTCTGCCTCCAAATTCTAAAATCCTACAGTTTTATGTTAAAAGGAAGAGAATTTATTCATATTATTTCCTGATTGGTAAACTTCTGCAGAACTTGGGCAGAAGCAAACATCGTTGTGTTTACTTCAACAGGAAATATAGAAACTAAAAACATCAAGATTGTTTTAGAATTAAATTTAGTTTTCATTATAAAATGCCAGAGATTTTCTTTAAGCAGAAACCTTTTATATTCACAATAACATTAAAAATAAAACCAAAACAACCTTTGAAAAGAGTTTTCATGTCACCTGGATATATTAATGCCAATAGATTTTGTTGTGCTTTAATAAGATGATTTTTGTAATACATGTCTTAAAATTATTTGTGTTTTCAAGCACAGTGGAAGCATCCTGTATGTATGTGCCATATTATTTTCCATCAGCCCTGCACGTTTTCTACTTTTATTATCAAAGAACTGTGGACAGGAAGCATCAGGCAGAAGAAGGGGACTAGAGCACAGGGACCCTGGTAGACATTCTTCTGAGAAGGACACGTTAATTTCCTGAGGAGCCTTGCCAGCCACAACAGGGCCACTTTGGAGGCTCTTTTGTCAGAGCGACAAGCAGCATTTTACCCTTCCTTACATTTAGTGGCAAAAAGACACCGTGAGCCTGCAGAGTGTGTGTAGAACTGGAAACCTGCCCCTCCCATGAGTGTGTCCTTTTGTCTGACCCATAACGCACCAGTTGTGTGGCCTTATCTAGGTGGTATAAACCCTACAAACTTCATTTTCACTGTGTACAAGATGGGGAAAATAATACCCATTTGGCAGATACTGACTTTGTGTGTGAGGATTAAGTGATCTAGAACATGTAAAATGCAGATCCAGTTTCTGGTGTGTTGGAGACACTTGTTGGATGCTACTTTCTCCCCCATCTTTATTTTAGGTAAGAACAGACTTACTGGTGACACCTCAACAACTTTCTCTAGTATGGAGGACCTCTTTTATTTTCTTACATATTATCTTCTCCTTGCATATTGGAAATGCCATTTGGTATGCTGGGCTGGTTCATTTTCTTTCCTGGTGTACTTCTAATGGCCCTCATCATCCTTTCAGAATTGGATTCTTGCTTCTATGGCATCTTATCAGAATTAGAATAAAATTTAATCTTTTTAAATCATCTCTGGTTCTTTTCTGAAGAGCATAATCTGACACAAAAATGACATTAGTGTTAATCTCTGTGTCTGTGTCCATTTTTTATATTCCCTTTTGTTTTTGGCAAGCACATGTGGCTTAAATGCAATTAAATCTTAAGAATACCATTTAAGAATGCTAAGTGTCTTACGAGGGCTTCTGCTTGGCCACTGGCTAAGCATCTGGGTCCCTCTGTGATGTGAATGGAGTCAAGGAGGCACCATTTGACTCACCAGCTTTTGGAGCGGGTTGTGCAGTTTAGGGTGTCCTCATCAATTCTCCTGGCCCTTTATTACTGGCCCTATTTATTGCTTGTTTGGCCTATGGAGCTAAAAGCCCGCAAGCAGCAGGAAGTGAGACAGAAATTCTACCCAGTGAAAAATCTTTGGTGGTATGTGGATTAACCTTCATGGGGAATCTGTTAGCTGATGATTTTCTTGCCTGTGAATACAGCTGCTAGAACCTCTGAGACGTTTAGAGCATGCACTGTGGATAAAGATACATTTTCATTTTTTGCTATGACCCTCAGGTGCCTTTTCATATTTTTTCTTTTCTTTTTTAAATTTTATTTATTTATTTGACAGAGACACAGTGAGAGAGGGAACACAAGCAGGGGGAGTGGGAGAGGGAGAAGCAGGCTTCCCGCTGAGCAGGGAGCCCGATGTGGGGCTCGATCCCAGGACCCTGGGATCATGACCTGAGCCGAAGGCAGATGCCTAACGACTGAGCCACCCAGGCGCCCCACCTTTTCATATTTTCATCGCAGGGGCAGTCTTGAAGACTTTTGTTGTGAGCTGTGTGATTAACTATGACGATGAAAAGAATGCACGCTTTATCCTCTAACTCTCTTTATTCCCACCAATCTGTATGTCATTTGCTTTTGAAAATTTGTTCTTTATTTCTGTGTTCGGTGAACAGTGGAAGTGCTATTCTTTAAAAAATACTGGTTAAGAAATGACATTAACATTTTCAGCTTACAGTATGTTGTTTTCACTGCCCATTTCCTGAAGCCACCTGTACAAATGGAATCACTCAAAAACCATTTTTAATTTTGGAATGTTATGATCTAGGTAGGTATGTCTTTTTTTTTTTTTTTTTTTAAATCAGCCCTACACAGGCTTTTTCCAGCTACCTTCAGCATGGATCTGAAATGGTCCTGAAAAATGGGCTGTTTTAAGTGCTAAACCGTTTTGCCCAATGGTTTTATGTTCTTCCCCGCACTGAGGTTTGTGCCCCATAGTAATTTCACTGGGTCTGTTGTAAATCTGTGATCCATTTTTTTTCTCTGCTCGTGTGCCTGAAAAAAGGCTGTTGTGAGCTTTCTTTAATCTCCGACAAATTCTAAAGAAATTAAAGTTCTGAAAAGAAACTGTAGTTTCCATAACATACCCCTGATGGTATGGGAGGTGAGGTTGGGGTGAGCTTTCAGGTTTCATTACATGTTTTGTGTTATTTATACTCCTCCATAGTAAGCACATACAACTTTTGAAATATTTTTATTTTTGGTAAATTAAACTTGATAAGATTAGAAAACTGAGCAATTTTTTATTTTTTTCTGCAAATACTGTAGTTCCCAAATTATAAGTAAAAATTGTCATGTCAATATCAATTAGAATCAAGGTAAACCCTTTGAGAAGCATAATGTCTCTTCCTCCCTTTGGTAATCCCTTTAATTCTCTGAAGTAATCCATTAACTGGCTGTCCTGTGATTTAACATCACAGCCCCCTGAGAAAATAGAAGCAGGATTAGTAGTATCCTCATGTCCCCACCACCCTTTACAGACCTCCCTCCTCGGATGTGGGAGAAGCTTCCCAGGCCTCTCGAAGGCTGACATCGTCACCTCTCTTCTGTCTGCCATCCCTTCTCAGTCTTAGGACTTTGCTCTTCAACTCCTCTTTCCACAGTCCTGACTGTGTCTGTCTCTTTGTGCTAGGTCTTTCTATCAGTTCACACTTCCCCTCCCTACAAGCCTCTGTCTTGCTGTCACCTTTGTCTGGCTTGCTGTCCCTCCCACTTCACAGATTTGGTTCCTTCTTATCTTTCATGTATCTGGGCACATCCTCTCCCTCCGGAGACCTTTCCTACTTCCCATTTTTGAAAGAGGGGGACGTCCCTGCTGCCTTCATTATCGCCTCCTCTCTCACCATTCTTTATAACGTTTATGTCTGTCTCCAGGCACTGAAATGGTCCAGGCACTGTTTTGTTTACTTTTGTTTGGAGCTCTTAGTAAGCTTCCATGAATTTTTGGGGTGAATAAGTGTTACAATAAATTGAAAGGAAAAAGATTATAATGTTCTTACTTTTTTGGATTTCCAAATTATGGGTAGATTCCTTGTTAGGTGGATGAGATTTTATAATGCCATTGGATATGATCTTGTGATTTTCATTAATTATGAGCTAAAAATTGCAGATTATAAATAAATCGGAGAAAACTTGCTAAATATTAACACTTGAAGAAACTTGAGAAACAGTCATACTTGTGAGTCAGTGATGTTTGATTCATCATTGCTTGTCATCTGCACATGGCAAAAAGACTGGAAAATTATTTCAGACCGAAGGACCAAGGAAGGGGGGAAATCTAGGTAAAGCAATGTTCCTACTTCAGAGAGCTTGATGATATGACGGAGAGCACAGCCTTCCTTAGGCCCAAGTTGATCTTTCTCTGAGAATGTCTTGTAATTGAACATGGATTTAAGTGTTGAAAAGTGAACACTTGATAGTCTTTTACCAACAGGCTGCCTGTGTCCTAATCATTTCTGCTGAACTATAGTTGATCACAGCAGCTGGGGGACGCCACCTGGGAGTGTAAAAGCTTCGTAGAGGAGGTGATGGTATCGAGGCTAAGAGCTGCTGTGACTTAAGTGAGCCTTAGTGAGACACACGGAAGAATAGGCCTCCCAGAATGTTGTTATGGGCCCAGCATAGCCATCAGTTCTATTATAGTTCCGAAAATATTTAATTATCAGAAAATAGTAAATTTGTTCATAACTGAAGTGACAGATACATTTTCCACTTAATTAGAAAAAACAATATTTGAACAAACCATTTGGTAATATGTAATAGTTTATAAGCAATTGAGTTGAAAGTAATATGGTTAATATTCTCTTCTGAGTATGTTTATTTCATTTGAGAGCTGTTTTTTGCTGTTTTAGATTTTTTCAGAGAGTTCTGAGGGTTTTCATTTTCATTAGAATGAATATGAATTATACAATTACTCTGGGACCTCAAGCTGGTTTTGGTACTCATGTGTTCACTATATAAAATATGGATGTGATGAATTCTGATTTACCATTAATTAGCATATTATACCTAGTCTGTAGCTTTTTGATATTATTTTCTTCATTCAATTCTCTGAGTACAAGTTTCTCTTTTTATAAAATGAATATTTGATAGAATTAGATATTTGATATGATGAAATTGAGTTTTAGAAATTATTATTACTTTTTAAAGATTTTATTTATTTATTTGACAGAGAGAGTGAGAGAGCACAAGCAGGGGGAGCAGTAGGAGGAAAGGGAGATCCCAGGACCCTTAACTATCTGAGCCACCCAGGCGCCCCTAGGAATTATTTTCAAAGAGAGAAGAAATATCCTTTGTTTCTGATGGAATTGCACAGCAAATTTTTTAGTTAAAGGAATTGATTCTGGTAAGAAGATTACACCACACAAGCTTGTAGAGAATTTAAATTTTTTAAAGTTAATGGTGAGAGATGTCCCTGTTTATTCCTTCCCATCCTCAGGGCTCATTAGACATCTAAATGAGACGAGTGTTTAGAATTAGAGGGTCTTCCCTGTTACATTGGAAGACAGTATAACTCATGGACTATATGGGGATGAAGTTGATAACATGATTTTTTTTTTACTTTTTAGAAAAGGTTATTTATTTGATTTTTGCAAAGATCATATACTCAGTTCCAAAATCAAACATTTCACATGGATCTGCAAAATGCTGCTTTCAGTCCCTAGCTCTCCTCCCCATATGTAACCACTGGTACTAGTTTCTTGTGGATCCTTTCGAATACTACCGTTCTTTTATGAGAAAATGTGAAAATTTATCCTCTTTTCATGTATTTATGTAAATACTATCTACCATGTTCTGTGCTTTGATTTTTTTTTTTTTTTTTTTTTTTTGCTTAATATGGCTTGGCAGACTTTCCATAGTAGAACATAAAAAGTAAAATAGTTTAATAATTTTCCTTTGTTTAGATGGGCCATTGTCTGCTGATGAGCATTTGGATTGTTTACTATCTTTGCTATTACAAACAGTATTGCAATGAATAACCTTTGTACATAAGCCATTTTGCATTATCCAAGTGATACTTGGATAGATACCTAAAGATGAAATAGTACATTTGTGGATTTATACAAGAGTATATAGATTTGTAACTTTGGTGGATATTTCCAAAGTGACCTCAGTAGATGTTGGGCCAAGTTATACTCCCACCATGAGTAATGAGGGATTGTTGACAATTTAAATCCTCTTATTCTTTTATCACTTATTTGGACCAGGCATTCTTTCTTTCTTTTCTTTCTTTCTTTCTTCCTTCCTTCCTTCCTTCCTTTCCTTCCTTTCCTTTCCTTCCTTTCCTTCCTTTCTTTCTTTCCTTTCTTTCCTTTCTTTCCTTTTTCTTTCTTTCTTTCATTGTTCCACCATTTAGTAGTTTAGATGAGTGTTTGAGGGGTCCTGGTTGATTAGAACTGGCTCTGTTTCTGGATGTATGGATTAGTTTACTCTGTAAAGCAACTGGTAGAGATTATTCTTGTTGTTTCCAAATGTCTCTCTCTATGGTGTATAGAAAGTTAAGATGGTAAGGTGTTGGCCTCTGCAGTTACAAGTGAAAGTATCAGAGATAGCTGTAAAAGCAATGATTTTCTTCTCAAATTTTTTATTTGTAGCATCAGTATGTAGATTAGGAATGGGTATGCACACAGTAAAATAAATATTATATTAATTATAGATACCAAATGTGAAATTGGTGAAATTACATTTCAGTGTTTAGAAAGGTGGAATGTGTGTCCCTATTCAAAAGGCCTTTCACCATTTGTGATGCTTGGTTTTGGATACTTTATGTCAATTTTTCTTTCTTTTACACATGGGTCAAATTCTGATTTATTAAATGCCATAGTTGACCTAAATTAATATAGAATCTGACTTTCTCCAAGAAAAGCCTTGTGTAAATATGAGTACCTGTTGCTATATGAGTGTGGTGGTTATTACTGAGGCTCTTTTCACTAAAGAAAAAACATAGCCTGGGATCCTGTTGCTTGCATCACTGACCAACCTGTGACATTTTGAGTATTATTCCTCACTTTTGCTCTTTCTTTTCACTGTACCTCCTGTCCTGGAGATTCTCTTTCTAAATGTCTCTCAGACACCTACTCATTCCTCTCCACCCCCATTCTCCTTCCCAAGTTCAGGCTGCCCCCCCACTCTCTCCTGGGTCCCTGCCCCAGCACTGCAGCCATCCCCCTGTCACCCCTGTCTCCGCTGAGGTCAGGGTGATGTGACATGAAGAATAGTGCTTACCACCCTTTAGGGTTTTGACCATCCTCAGCATCAGTGGGGGAATGAAGTGGTTAACAGCTAGCTGCTTGAA